>NC_056735.1:1393839467-1394001967 GCF_019279795.1 Protopterus annectens | reverse complement strand
TTGAGGTACTGACAGCATTCACTCTTCTTTTTTTTTTTAAAACAAGTTTATTGTTTTTAACATACAAAATAAATATCATAACAATCTTATACAAGCAATTAAAATGTAAATAGTTATAACATTTAATAAAACAACCAAAATATTTACAGAGACATCCACTACAAATCAAATCAATTGATTAAACTGTAATGTCTTACTAATGAAACTAAGATTTTTTAACAGGTTTTGTAAAGTATCCCATATAATATAGTAAGACGTTTTTCTAGTAGTTCTTGACTTTATTGTCATTAATTCCATATGACACACTTCAGTCATAACATTTTTAAATTCATTAAATGAAGGAGGAGTATCTGAAATCCAATTTCTGGTTATTATTTTTCTAGCCACTGCTAGAATGGACCATAATAAGGGAAGTTTAACTTTTTTAACACTTTTAGGAACAGGAGTGTTAAATAATATAAGTGATTTAGAGACAATGAAATTGTCTGTGAAAAGAGCCTGCAAAACATCATTGATTAACATCCAATATTTCTTAAATTTTATACAGTCATAAAACATATATGCCCAATCAGCATTTATTTCTACATTACATCTCTTACATAAGTTGTCTTTATTATTTATTTTATTCATCATTAAAGGTGTATAGACAGATCTATGTAAAATTTCCAAGTAAAAAGTCTCCAGTTAATGGAAGAAGTAGTTTTATAAGCAGATTCCAATATATATTGTTTATCTTGTTGTTTTGGTGATTCACCATTAATGGAAATGAAATAATTCCAATAAGTATCTGAACTGTAATGAGTTTCTTCTCTAATAATTTTATGTATGTGTGAGAGCTTACCTTTATCAGAAACCCTATGTTGTAAATTTAATATCAAGTAATCAATCAGAATTGGGACAGATTCTTTTACTGTTAAAGACATTAAATCAAGTTTATTCATAAGATGTTGTCTAAAGTCTGAATTTCTAACCAACATGTTTCTCTCAAATCAAATTCTTGCTTTAAGAAGTCTAACTTTTTACTTTATTGTCAGACAGCAACTGATACCAATACTTTAAATCATTCTCTGTGACTAAAAGAATTCTTTCAGAGGTGGTTGATAAAAGAATACCTTGTGTATACATTATAGGAATAGGATAAAATTCCATTCCTTATACTTAGGATGCATAAATATAAAATTACGATATCTAATAATAATATTTAATGGGTAACTAGCTATATATTTTGGTGTAATAGATGAAGTACAAAATTCTTTTAGTAACCATAACATGGGGTTATTTACAATAGTATTTTTATGTATTAAAAATTTTCATGAAGTGAATGCTAATTAGTTCCCAATAATCTTTCCATTTTGCAACATATGACTGATCTATTAACAAAGTAATAACTTTTATAATAGAAGAGATAGTATATAAATTAAAGTCTGGAAATGAAATGCCCTTGAGACCAACTATTAGTATGTTTCTTTAATGCAATCCTAGGTCTATTAGGTGCCCATAAGAAATTTAACATTAGTGAATTCAATTTCTTAATAATTATTTTTGTAGGTGGGAGTATTATTGATTGTATTAAGTATAATATCTTAGGGAATATTATCATTTTAATAATTGTGAGTCTCTCTTCCATGGTAAAAAACATATTGTTCCAGCTATTGAAAAGATTTTGTATATTATGAAGACAGTTACTATAATTATTATGTATAATAGATTTAATATCTTTAGTTAATATTATACCTAAGTAAGTTATCTGACCTGAGTTGGGTATATATTTGTGAAAATCATTAGTGAGGACATTTTTTCGTGTGTATATTGGTAATATTTTAGTTTTTCTTCATTAAATATCAAACCAGAGATATTTTTAAAATCTGTCATTTTATCAAATAATGACTGCATAGAAGAGTTTGTTCCTAATTAGAACATCATCTGCAAAAGTTGAATTTTAGATATTGTATTTTCATCTATATCAAATCCTTCTATATCAGTGCTGTTTCTAATCAAATTAGCCCAAGGCTCCATTATTAAAGTAAATAATAGTGGAGAGTGGACACCCTTGTTTTGTACCTTTTAATATGGGTATTTTTGTGAGACATATGTTCCTATCTTAATGTAAGCCAATGCTCCTTTATATAGATGTTCAATTAGATTCACAAATGCATCAGAGAAATTTGTACACTTGAATAAGATAAACAAGTAGTCCCAACTTACTGAGTCAAATGCTGAACTTATATCAAGACTAATAAGTGTTAAGTCTTTCTTTTTCCTGTTTGCATAATCAATTAACGTTAAAGTTCTCCTTATATTATCAAAAGTATTTCTATTTATAATAAAGCCTGTCTGATCTATATCTATTATACCTAGAATGATTGTCTTTAATCTATTAGCAAAAATACTCATAAACATTTTATAGTCAACATTAAGTAATGAAATAGGTCTATATGAAGTGCATCTGGTTGGGTCTTTATTGGGTTTTAAAATTGGTGAAATAAATGTGTATTGCCAGGATGGGGGAGTTGTTAACTCATTTTGAGCTAAAATGAAAACCCTATGTATTAATGAGTAAGTACTTTTAGGAAGAATTTTATAAATCTCTGGTATAATACCATCATTACATGGTGCTTTGTTTGATTTAAGTTTGTTTATTTGTGTAATAACCTCTGTATATGAAATATTTTATCTATTAGTTTAGTCTGTTGTTTATTAAGTTTTTTTGTTCATGTTTGTAGTTATAAATTTCTTTATTTTATCTTTAGAATCCATGTTAATGTTATTGTGATTAATTTTATGAAAGTGATTTCTAAATTCATCTAATATTTCTGGTAAACTAGAAACATTCTTCTTTTTCCCTGGAGAGAAAATTTCTTTGATATGAGTTTGTTTATTCAGCCTTTTTGTTTTATTTTTAAGTCTATGTAAGTATTTGGGACTTATTGAGCAAGACAAAAACTTATATTTCTCTAATGTTATTTTGATTTTATAGGTTAAAATTTCTTTGTATTTCTCATTTAATTTATTTATTTCCTCAATGACTTTTTTGTCCATAATATTTTCTTTATTATTATGTTTATATGGGTCTAATTTGCTTTGAATATCTAGTAATTCCTTGTCCCAAGATTTCCTTTTATTATTATACCATCTGATACTTTGTCCATATAAATATGATTTTAAAGTATCCCAAATGTAAACAATGGAGACATCAGGTGTAGTGTTTAAGTCTAAGAAATGTTGCACCTCTGTAAGTATATAATCTTTATAGTCCTTTAGTTGAGTTAAGTATGCTGGTATTCTTTTGATCTGGACATTATAAGTACTCTTTACCATAAATTCAAAGACAATTGAATTATGATCTAATATAGGACATGAAATGATTTTGGAATTAATTAAGTCTGTTACCATTTGGTTAGAAATAAAGACTCTATCTATTCTTGAATAAGTTTTATATCTGTTAGAAAAAAGTGTATGGTAATGATTTAGAATCTATCTGATTATTAATATCATTCAAATGATATAAATTAATAAAATCCTTTAAATGTTTTGCATTAGATGTAATTTTCCTTTTTCCTGTAGTAGTAGTATCTTTTTCATGTAGGATACAATTAAAGTCATCTGCAAAAATAATATCTCCTATAGAAAATGATATAATCTTATTGAGATGGTGTTTCACTGTATTAATGTCAATTCCTGGTATCCAATATACATTGATTAATGTATATACTTTCCCATTAATCTGTATTGTAACCATACAAAACATTCCTTTATCATCTTTATAAGACTTAATAGTTTTAGGTATGGGCATATTTTTGTTCCATAAGATAGCCACTCCTCTTTTTTTCTGTGTGTGTTCTGAGATAACCAAGACTGTTTATTTATTAGTGGCTAATTTTTCTATATCCTTTTTCAAGAGATGTGTTTCTTGAAGGAATATTACGTTGGCTGTATGCAAATTAATATATCTCATTAAACTTGCCCTTTTACATGGGTTATTCAATCCATTAATGTTCAAAGAAATTCCTTTTAGAGATACCATTTAACTTTTATAAACATATAAAACATATAATCAGAATAACAATTAGCAAAATAAGTATTATTATGTCTCCTCCTTTAGATGTTCCATTAATTATAGCTGTATTTAATGAAAATCTTATGGAATTTTGTGCAAGTTTCACTTTTATTTGTAGTGACAATGAGTTTATAAAATGTGATGTGGATGTCAAAACTATATACATACAACAATAATCAGGTGAAAATAATGTTTGGATTAAACATTGCACCCAGCCTGGAGTTGAAAACTCCAACAGCAAATACCACTCAAGTTATCCCCCTATCCTAAGCAGCAGTACTTCAGCTGCCACCAAATAATTCAATACTAACTATTATTAACTAAAGTTAACCTCATTTAATTTGATTATCTATTATAACAAAGCTAAACAATTTATATAACAGCTTCATATAAACATATAAAAACATTTAGAAACAACTAATATTGCTATGTACATCTATTCTGTATAATACACTCATAATCAAAATAGCATTCTAACAATCTTGATAATGGGAGCAAAGGAGAGAGAGAGAGAGAGAGAGAGAGAAAAAAAAAAGGGAATATCCATATGGTAGTTTAATAAAGTTTGTAAGAATAAGTTCTTATTATATGTTTATGTACATTTGAATTCATTAACATATATTATCTTAGGCTATTATGGTTCAGACATTACTTATATTAGGGTATTCCCACTTTTTGCCATAGTATTACAGTTAAAAGCTTTTAAAACTTTAAATTACTTGCACCAAAAGCATCCTTCTCATATTTATTATTGCCAATTAAATAAAATATTTATTCTCGTGCATAAGTTAAAAGAACATACTGCACAGCAATGTTGATTCCTAGTTATACATAAATCATTGTGATGAAAGCCATCTGTATTTTATATATCTGAACTGCAGCTTTAAAATATGTCACATGACAATTTCTTCTGAAATATAAACATAATGATACATGTACTTGTCTGTTAGTCAAGGCAAATGATTTATAACATTATATATGTTTAAATCATAAGCATTTATATACATTAAAGTGCTGCAGTCATATAAGCTTTCAAAAACAAGTGTACATGTGTTTTACCTTCTATGCCTTCTAAAATATCTCATTTGTTTACTATGGCATATTAAGTCATTTAAAATCATTATAACTTTTATATTTTATAAATTACATCTTAAATAAGTAAGTTATTATAAAGAAAAACTTACATTTAGGTGTCATAAAGTTTGTTTTTCATCACAAAGTCGCATTTACAGCAGTTCTACTTCCTGAAACAGTTTACTTCTTGAATCTGCGATGTGTCAGTGTGAAATCAGGGGTCAAAGTTCAAAATGGCTGCTTTCAGCTTCTCTGCATGTATTCTGAGTGTTGAAGCTTTTAAAATGACTTGAGGACACTATTCACGAGGAAACCCACATACCAGATTGTCTCCCATAACATTCTAGTGGGAATTTTAGTAAAAGCAAGTGACTGACATTCATTTTGTAATACAAATGAATCTAAACAGTGCAAAACCTTCTTGAAGCATTTTACAAGTCATTACAGTCTCTATGACAGTGAAACCAAGCCTACAGTTGTTTAACATAAACACAACTTATTTTTATATGCCCCATTTCATTTTCTCATACAGATCTTATTACATACACATATCAGTATTATCAGAAGCATATAACTTTATAGATAAGAGAGAGAGAGAGAGAGAGAAAAAAAAAAAAAAAAAAAAAGGACCTACAAAGAGTATCTACAAAGATATATTACTTGCTGTTTGTTTTAATAAAGTAGAACATGAGATATATTACTTTCAACTACTTTAGTTCTAGTTAACTGTAATTATATCATGACATATTATTTGAAATCATGTATTAAGTAATTAAGTCATGGTATAATATTTAGCAACAGTATTTAAACAGCATAAATAATTAAGAACTAATAAATTATTTTTCCCCTTATTTCATATTTTTCATCAAACCTCTCTCCCTGCCCTCCCCCACACCTCTCTAACTGTATAGTTTAAAGAGAATGTCATTATTTAAAACAAGAAGAGAAAGGAAATGTATCAAATTACTAACCTTAGGTCTCTTTATCACAAAGAGAAACAAGTTGATTCATAGCAGGTTATTTGTTCCTCAGAAAGTTTGATTATTTATAAAACAAAATCAGTTCTTTGCACACAAAAAAGTAACTTTGAATAAATCCTTAAGATATTTGTGGCTTTCTTGAAAATGTAGTAACTGTAATTAAAGAGTTCAAAGAAATATAGAACATGTCATTTGTTTTTTAGTCTTTTTGCTTCTCTGAAGTCTTCCAAGAAGTTCCTGTTGCCATCCTCTTTAGCTAAGGACTTGCCCATTCCATATCTTCTATTTTATCTAATATTTTATTTTTTAATATACAGCAAAGCAGAGTCCAAGTCTTCAAAATTCTAGGGCCATCTGGTAAAAGATTTTTAGTTTGGAGGAAATAGAAGATGAGTTTTGAACTGTGCTTTCTTAAGCTCTCTTATTAATGGCAAAAACTTTTCTTTTGTTATTACCAAGGAAGAATAGTCATTGTCAAAGCACAGTTGCCTCATTAATTTTATAGGTGCTTTAGCCCATGCAGATTTTAATACCATCTCCTTGTCATAAGATGATAAAAATCTTACAATAACTGATCTAGGATACTTTTTATTTGTATTAGAATTAGAGAAAGACCTATGGGCTCTTCCAATACCAAAAGAAAATGCTTCTGACAGATCTAAAGTTTTGGGAAGCCAAGTATTTAAAAAGGAAGTAATGTTGTTACCTTCTATATTTTCTGGCAGTCCAAAAATCCTTATATTATTGCATCTGGATCTGTTTTCCAGGTCATCTAGTTTGGATTGAAGAAGTGTGTTCTGTTTCAATAAAAATTCAATGTTAATTTCTTCTTCCTGAATTCTGTTGTCCATAACATTAAGAGTCTCTTCTATACCTGTAATCTGAGCTTTCTGATGTTGTAAGTCTTGATGTAACAAATCCATTTGTTTTGTGGTTTTTTTCTATAAAGTTATCAATTTTAACATCCAGTCTGTCCATTTTAGTTGTTAGTTGCTGAATAGTTGATAGTAAAGACTGAAGCTCTTTCTTGATGCTGGAATCCTGACTGTTAGCCTTACTGGAACTCATTCTGAACAGAGGTGATGAAAGAGAAATTTCCAAGAAGATTTCTGACAGGAAAATTATTTAAATTTTCTTTTTTTTTTAGATATTATTCAAGATACTGATATTCCAAACGTTTTTAGAAAGAAAATTATTACATTAGTTGAATTTTAAAGTAATTATTTCCTGTCAGTGTAGTTATGTTGGTGGAGCTGAAGAAATCTGCTGCTATCCTGTGTTCATCCTTGGCCACACCCCATCATTCACTCTTCTTGAGTATGCACCTTCCATCAAGTACAGGGCCTCAATGTCACACCAAGTAATGGTCTGCTGTCCGAGAAGTATGTCCATGACATTTGCCCACTCACCTGCAACAGAGGCAGTCGTAACTTGCACACATCTTACAAACCTGGGAACGGATCCCATATCCAAAAGGTAGCACTCAGGAGTGGGAGACGTAGCCTTACCTCACCATTGCATATACCATGGCAAACAGTGCAGACAGTCATGTAGGTGACTATGAAGTATGGGATAATGTTAATGTAGAAAATAAACAGATGCCTATCCAAGACAGATGACAACACATGTTGCAAACTGGTCATGGAGGCTGCCCAGAAACATGCAGTAACACTGAGGGACTTGCAGGAATTTCTAGCAAGTACTGCCTGTGCAGTACATGTGTCAACAATTGCCTTGACTCTGCATAAGTGTGGCCTATGGGTTAGGGTAATCAGATGGAAGAGTTGTTCCACAGGAAACATCATCCAGGGCTCTCTACAGGTAGCATATGCATAACATCAAGTCTCCCAAAGGCATTTGTTGCAATGTGTAATGGTGTACTGAGACCAAGGCTGAAACCAACAGACAGTATTAATAAAGATACATGTGCTGCACAAGCAACATCTCACTCCACCTCAGGCCCACCATCCCCATCTGTACCTTGCTGGTGCCAGTGTACACCTTTAGGTTTGCTGTTCATTACCAGGAACTAGGCTGGTAGACACGGTGTTCTGAATTTGGGACACTGCAAATGACACTCATGTGTGGCCCATAGTTGTCAAGCATCTGCAAAAAGGCTGAGGATGGGGAGGGGTGTCATCCTGAAACACAACAGTGAACTGAACCATACATCCAAACCTCGCTAAGAATGGCTGTATTTGAACACAGTCAAGGTCATGAATTGTGCTAGACATAACCCTGACTCCACAGCAATAGTGAAGGCGCAGTGTGACCTCCAAGGGCTGTGCACATGAGCTGACCTTGCAATCCGGCAGAGTTGGGGACATTTGTAGAGCAGAGTGACGAAATAATGCCAAGTGAAGATGGGCCATGCTAGTATACCTCTTCCAGGATTAGTGACTGCTGTAGTTCACTTAACAGGTGCTGCAACAAACCATCATGTTAAGAGTGTGCACACTTATGCAACCCACATATTGTATGCATCTCAGTCAACATCTGCACAACTAAAACATTTGTTTGATACTGCATTTGATTGCACAGGTCATATGTCACATACCAGGTGTGTGTAATGTTAACATATGCAGTATTGTGGCCCCATTGCATATCAGGGAAGAGGCTGGCATGTCAATAAGGGTGTGTACACTCCTCATAGCCACAGTAAACTTTGAAGGTTGTCAGTGTAATGGATTTTATTGCTCATACATGCACTGCTGATGATATCTGCAAATCAGACAGCAGGTATTCACTATTGACATCTGTCCTCATATCATCCCAGGTATGTGCATATCATGGAAGAGGCTAGCATGTCAACAAGAGTGTGTACACTCCTCATATCAACATTAAGCTTTGAAGGTTGTCAGTTTAATTGGATTTTATTGCTCATATATGCACTGCTGATGATGAGATCTACAAACCAGAGGTTAGGCATTAACTATAGACATCTGTCCTCATATCATCCCAGGTATGTGTCAGACAAACACATAGGGGCCGTGAGCAACAGAGCAAACATAACTGCCACACATATACACATTCAGCAATGGTGTGTACACTTGTGAGGTATGATGCACAGTACATACCAGGGTGCTGAACAGGTGCACAGCAGTACTGTATACATGGGTGCAGTGTGTTCCAGGGGAAGTGGAATCACCTACTAACACAACTCATGCATCATAGAGATGTATAATGTTGGTAACAAGGATTGAGTATAGCTGTAGTGCATGCTGTCAAGTGCCATATGTCATGCAAGTTGACAATTGGGTAATGAAAGGTCTGTGTAATATTTTTGTGCAACCTCACCTGTAAGTGTGTGTGTGTGTGTGTGTGTGTGTGTGTGTGTGTGTGTGTGTGTGTGTGTGTGTGTGTGTGTGTGTGTGTGTGTGTGGAGAGGTAAGCAATGATGTACAGGTCTTAAATTATGATTTTTGTTTTCCCCTCACAGGTGGCAAGGTGGGTCAGGGTCCCTCCTGCAGGCAAACTGATGTTAGTGTCCATACAGACTCTGACAATGATGATAGGTATGGTGAGGCACAGGCAGGGTTGTCAGGGGCTAAAGCTGTGCCATCGGTTGACATCCCACTGTTATCCATCCCATCCCCACACAGAGTCACATTGCTTATACATACCCCATGAGCAGTGGCCATAGATGAGGGACAGTTGGCGGATGGTGGCAGGGGACAGGACAGTGTGGTGACTATGGCAAGTGTGTCTGTACACAGCAGCCATAGCTGGATGACCGGTGAGGTACCATACAGGCAGATGTACAGGGGTGCTCATAGGAGGGCTGCTGGCCATCATCCTCCTGGCAGAAGTGACACAGCAGGTGTTGCCAGATGCATGTTTCAGGCCATCATGGAGGCACAGGCACGTATGGAATGTTATACCAGACTGAGGCTCCAGAGGGCTACTCATTCTTCTTTACTTGACAACATCCGTGATCTTGCAGGTGCCCGTCGGTATTTTGCAGAGGTCCTGGATAGACGGTTGGGTGAGATGGTGGGAATCCTTGATCATGCAATGTATGTGTTAGAGCATATGGTGGGAGAAGGGCGGCAGCCATGTTGACGTAGGCCAGCAACACCAACAAGTGGACATCTACGTGGATGTGTAACAAGTCACAGCTGTTCCCGTAGTGGCAGTACCAGCACCAGCACTGCAGGGGGGGTGCTGTCCACACCACAACACAGCAAGCCACATGCACGTGGTCCTGGCTGGTCTCAATAGGGACCTGGATCCAGTAGGCATTTGCCATTATCAAGGGAGAGTACCATATCTGGGCTTGTACCTGGTAGTGCCCATGGAACCCCTGGCAGGCACAGTTCTCATGTCCATGGGTGGAGACGGTGAACTGCACACCCTGCCATGTATGGTCTGCAGCCATCCAACAATCCCCTGTATAGGGCAGCCACATGGCAGAACTGTGAGCATACATACGCACACACGCACACGCACACACACACACACACACACACACACACACACACACACACACACACACACACACACACACATCACCAACACTGCTAGGGCACCTCCATACCTACACACACCACATCTGCAAAGCCTAATTCATAATGAAACCCCCTAATACACACACATGATGCCAACCAAACGGCTCAGCCTAGGTCTCTGGCAAACTCACAACACAGCCTGTGCATATGATGATACCTGTGCCACATCCCTGTCATCCATACCATTGATGCAGGGACAAGCTAATATGGTTCTGCTGTACAGGGTGAGTATACTAAGGTGTAGCAATGTAATGCTGTGTAACATGTTTTCAGCAGGAAAGTTTAATGCTTACATGTCAGAATATTTAGCTATCCAGCCATGATGCATTATAGCTGTTATTAACGCTGACTGATTGTGGTCTCCATAATGTATTCAGTTTATGTTGTAGTTGTCTATGTGTCAGCAGGATGCTGGTCTGCTGTTGTTTCCTACAAGGAGTATGGCACTGTGGTGACACATTGCCTGTTTCATATCCTGGGTACAGCTGAACACAAGTAACACATCTGTATAACAGTTACTTCATGTGCCACATGGCTGATAGGTCTGAGGGGTGTATACAGGTGAGTGCATGGATGCTGATGTCAGCAGCACTTCTACAGTGGGCAATGGTAAGTGCACTGGGTGGCACACACCACATGTTTGAGTATAACACACATAGAGGCTTTGGTGTTGATGCAATACACAAAGAATAATGTACACATGGATGTACTTAATTTTGCAGTGATCCCATTTTAGCCTATGTAATTCCACAAAGACAAAATCGGCAAAACATCACATCAGTAAATAATCAGTCTGCTAGTTTAATATCATTGATGATGGTACTGGCAGGGTATATGTCCTCTTCCCCAATGTAGTGCAATCTTGGATTTGGTAAACATAGGTGTGCTGGTGTGGGTGGCACAGCCCGCCACTTTGGAGGGTGTGGGGTGGTGTTGAACCGCACATAGTGTGACTGACAACTACTTAACCTGTTAATATAAACTGTACAGTATTACAGCAGACTAAGCAGTGGGATACACACAACAATAACCACAATGAGGGTGGCTGTGCCCACAACATCCACACCCAACTATATATACCAACTCCATTATCGCTGTACAGCTATACAGTGGGGAAGAGGGCATTTACACATCTACTACTAGTTTTGATGGAATGAATTTCCACAAGATGATTCCTTTGAAATGTTAGCATTTGCCATTCAATTTTCGGACAGATGACCTTCTGGGACATGCTTTTTCTGCAAAGTGAAGTAGATCTCTTCACATACACACACACTTACTCGGCAACACTGAGAATAGAACCCCCCCTACCTAGGTACTTATTGCTACTAATGTGTTTGGCCTTAATTGTACACACCACCCAGCTTTTAGGAGGAGGTGTGTCCCGACTTTCTTGTTAAGTGAAAAACATCACCAGGCCTTGTACAGTATGGTAATGGGGGATGTACTGGGTGTTAATGAACAATACATAGTATGACCTACTGTCATATACACATTGACAAACACATAACAGTCATAGACACATCTGAGAGACCTGGGTTTATCAGTGCTAACTACTTTGACAGTGAGTCCATTCAGTTACAGATAATTTGCACACAGCACATGTATCATTGGGTTAGATAGTGTAATCAGTTACCTGTATGGTTGATGGTGACAGTGACCCTCATACAGTGGACCTTGGGACATGTACTGGGGGTACCATGGTGTAAAGACAGTATACCCAGCACCTACATCCCACATTGGATATTGTACTCACTGAAATCCATGATAATAATCTGACATACCCACAATCACACATTGACCAAGACTGCAATACAACTCCTTATCTATCTCATCAGTGCTACTACAGAGATATGCATTTATTGCACATTCTACAGGGATAGTAGGGTGATGGTTTGTCATGGCTCTCCTAATGTCAGCAACATCACTATCCCTTATACTGTACAGCAAGGTGTATTGTATTTGGAGAATGTGGCCACAGTGTGCTGTATCCTACAAATATACACACTTGCACACATACACACACTTTCCAGGACTCAGAGGGTAACCCATGCCTATCTACCCATTTGTACAACAGTGTTGTGCTGGTACTCCAAGCTCCAGGTAGCCCATAGGGTGAAGAGTGTAACAAGGTACATTTAATGTCCATTACAGCCATAGCCATTTCTATCTATGGCAATGGGGAGTGTAGTGGGTGAGAAGGCTCTCAAGGTATTATCAACTACAAGTTTACAGACACTGCTATTCTCAGTAATGCACACTGACACATTTTTCGGTACTGGTGTCAATAGGTGCAAGTGTTCCTAAGTGTGTACCAGGATACTGTCCATGGAGAGATGACAAGAGTAGGGGACATGGGTACAGTGGTATCATGCCACCTGATATTTGTCAGCAGGCCATCTATCAACTGATGCCACGTGAGTGATCCTCAGGATGACAGTTAAATGCAACATCCAATCATCAGGTTGTCTCTTGCAGATGGCCAGTGAGGTGCTCCAATTGACATGTATTCAACATATATTACATAACATGGCCAGTGTCTGGGTTGGAGACCTGTGCCCAAGCATGTTCTGTTGACTGTGGTAGTCGAGTTGAGGTATCCATGATATGTGGTGCATACAGAGTGGGGTTTCCTAGCTGAGGCATTCATGACACAACTGGGCAGAGATGTCAGTGTCAGTCAAGCATAGATTGCCTGCAAGCAGCCAAGATGGATACCTGACATCTGCACATCTGTACAGAGGACAAAAAGAAATCAGCTAGCCAACAGGTTATGCATTAGGATGAATGCTTTGACAAATAGACGTCTGACACTGATAGATATGCTATTACTACATGACAGCATCCCTCAATGACATGTTCTATATACATAGTAGTCTACAGTTAATATCCACATATCAGATCAATATCCAGTAGCAAATACCTAATAACACACAGCTCACACAACAAGAACATGATAGTCAGTACTCAGAGTCCAGCTTTGAATGCAGGGGTGTATGGTTCCAGTACTACAATCTGCAATCTATTCTTAGTCGGGAAAGCACTGTTAACAGTAGTAACATAATGATACAACACATGCAAGTGTGATTGCATATAACCTGGGATACTACCCATGTCTGAAACACATAGCAAAGAGAAAAGATTCTTGTACTAGCCATATATACTCAGGTGTCCCATACAGTATACTCACACCCCTTGCTAATGTAATGACAGCACATAGAAGCATGTTATGTACATGGAATTAAATATACTTATTAAAGATGTCATTACCCTGCTATTTTCTTAGTCTGGAATGTGATCACTGGTTACCAAGGCTAAGCTATGCTTAGCAGGAGTAAGCATTGCTTAAATGTAAATGCTAAGCAGATTTGCACACTGGTAAGCGAAGTCTACATGGTGTAAGTGCCTTTTTGTTTAACCATACATTAGCACCGCTTACCATTGCGCATACCCACGCAATCCCCCTTAAAGCTGCTCAAAACTGCCTTAACCACTCTGTATCCAACAGTCCTTGTTCTGCCTAGCAACAAAATTAACAGCATTTGCAGGTCTTAAACCTAGGACCCCGTACACTATAGTCACAGCAGTTAACCACTAAGCCATCACAGCTGCGAAAAATTTCATTGTTTTTTCCAATATATCTGTCAGTACACATACTGAATAGTAGTGAAAAACTGCTTTGACTTCTACAATTGTGTAGTACTTGTTAGTGAAAATAGTGTTGAATCAGTATGTTGTTATATCTAAATATACACATATCAGATAAATATGGTGGGATACATCTTGGGAAGGTAAATACAACACTCATGTTTACACATAACAAGGATATGGATATATATATATATATATATATATATATATATATATATATATATATATATATATAGATATATATATATATATATATATATATATATATATATATATATATATATAGATATGTATATATATATATATATATATATATATATATATATATATATAGATAGATATAGATATATATATATATATATATATATATATATGTGTGTGTGTGTGTGTGTGTGTGTGTGTGTGTGTGTGTGTGTGTGTGTGTGTGTGTGCGTGCGTGCGTGTGTGTATATATATATATATATATATATATATATATATATAAATATGCCCATAACATATAGTGGAGTCATACCTCAGCAACAATAGTCACAACCTCTTAGTGCAAGGGGATGTAATGTAAGTATTGCAGGTATAAATGTAGAATGTTGCTACAGTAACAGGGGTTGTGTTAACAGACATGTGTGGGAAATCACTTCTGATACTGACGTACGCCATCAGTTACTTACAGACATCATAAGATCATCATAGTGAAGTACCACACAAATCACAGTAATGATATGACCAATAAACGTAGACAGTCTGACACAATCTGGTCAGTCCAGAGCTATACACTGAACTCTTTAGTGCAAGACGTGTGGCCCAAGCCTGACAAAGTGGATGTTTACAGCCATGTAAATGGGAATATCACAAAAATACTGGAATAGATAAGCTCACACACTCCTGTCTGTCCTAACACATATTAACCAGAGGAGCAGACATCCCGAGCCCACATACTTCCCACTAGTTAGTGACGTACATCTTTATAGCATCCCACTGCTTTGTCAGAAATACACAACAGTTATGGTGGCCAGGCAACAGTACATCTGACAGATATCTGGACTTAACATCACACTAGGTAAATACAATGAGCTGCTAGACATGTCACAAAGCAATGGGAAAGTTTTCTATTGAGGAATACAAATGTATTTGCAAATATAGCAGGCACTACAGGCATTTAACAGCATGGAGTAACAGACACCATTGTGAAAGTGCATACCCACAACCAATCTGAACACAGTTACAATCACATTATGGTAAGCATAATTAATATTACAGTATATGGACTGTGTGAACAAAACCATCCTCAAATGTGCCACTCACACACTAACCCTACATATACTGTGCTAATACACAGTGTAGTCTGATGCCTGACTGTGGTATGGGACATGTTTCAGTCTGGCCCTACAAACATGTACGGTGATAGGGTATCATAAACTGGAGCAGCATGCAACATCAGATAGAACAGGACCAAGAACAATGACATCTACCACTGTCTGTACACAGGCCAAGTAACATATTCACAATACACACTCTGTTAACAATCACCATAAGTATACAGACTTCACTACTGTACACACTACAACAGAATGTCCAGGTTTTGTCCTCAAATATAAGGCCTACTATACGTAACATGTCTAGCAGTCTGATATCTCACTGGCTTGTTATCAGGTATGATGTCAGTAAATAATGATGTACTGTACATATGCACCTCTTACTGCATGACATATGGACAAAGGGTGACAGACTTGGGGGACGGAGGCACAAACACAGGGCCAATATTGACATATTGCTGTGATAAACTGAGAAATGTCCTGGTGTAACAGGGTTTGTTGTGGCATATCTTTTCTGAGGGATATGAAGTCAGTAACTCACATGGATGTCACCATGTCCTGACTGCAATCATCAGAGTATGCTACTGCATTTTTAAAGACTGGAAATGTGTGAGTAACACACCACATGTAAGACTCCAAACTCTGGCCAGTCTGCAGATAGTCCTACAGGTGAGAGTTTCCTCAGCCACATAACACTGTCATGCCAGACTTTAAATCATGTAGAATAGCCATATCCACACAAGCCATGTTAAACCAATATTACTTCAAATGTAGAATAGCAATACTTACATTCTGTCCCCATGTCTGGAACATCCCCCTCCTGTTTGTTGGCCTGTCTAAACAGTGCATGTTGTAAGAGGTATTTACAACTACTCTCTGTGATGCTGTTTGTCAAACACCCATATGAAGTCCTGCTCACAGTGAAGGAAAAGGGTCAACACCCACGTGAAGTGCTTAGTTATAGGAGTGTGTTTCCATGCAATTGGCTATAGGAATGATACTACAGCTGTTCCACATGCAATTAGCAAGTGGGGGACTGCAATTCTTGCACAGGCCATCAGGTGATCATGAGTATTACTTACAAAACTCAAGCTGCTGCCTATGCAAACCAGATGTACTTTTTCACATCCACCAGAGAAGGAGAGAGAGAGAGAGAGACAGAGACAAAGTAAGAAAGGAAGGGAGTAAGAGAGTATTTGTGTATGATCCATTGGTGGAATGTGGTATTTGGGTATTATAACAGTTGCCTATATTGTTTAGTAATCCATACTATCACACAGTAATTGCACATGGCTGTACACATTTATGGTTGAGGATTGTCTACAACAACCTCTACAGTGTTTGAAAACTGTTGGCCTTGTAATGTGGACAGTGGGACATATAGGTCCCCAATATAATGATGTAGCAAACACCACACTGCAATGGATCCTGTCATTACACAATCACCCCAACAGGATACTGATGACACACACACACTTACTAGTACTGAGTTTCAACCTCCTACCTGACTATGTATTTTTATTACAGTGTTACACAGTTATTGCACAGGCCACAGAGCTTACATGTTGGGGAGCTGTCCAAAGGTATCTTTGAAGGTGAATGACATCAGCAACAGTGCTAAAAGATGGATAAGGGAAGCGTAGTAAGTGTGAATGTCCACAAAAGCAGGTGTCAATGAACACACACACATTATCACAGTTGGCATGATCAGGGTTAGAATTCCTACCTAACTAGTTTGCTACACTACAGTATTGCACAGTTATCACAAGTGCCACAGAGCTTATATGGCTGACACATGGCCAAAGGGTTATTTCAAGGTGAATGACATCAGCAGATGTGCTAAAGTAGGGTAATGGGAGGTGTAGTGATTGTGAATGGCTTCAAAATCATTAATCTCCATACACACACACACACACACACACACACACACACACACACACACACACATTTGCCAGTACTGAGATGCACAGGTTCATTGCTTAACAGGTGTGTAGTAGGTGAATGGGCCTGAAGGCTGTACAAGGATTGGCAAAGGGAATACTTTGGCATCAGACCACATGACAATGGTCTCCGGTGTGGCTCAGGGGTGTAGTCCCTGGAGTAGTCCCCATAGGTGGGTATTGTATTCACCATCCATTCATCTGGGTTACTATTGTGGGTGGCCAGTGATGTGCACTGCTTCCCATGTATGTGATCTATATTCCATAACATGGACAGTGTCTGGCTTGTGCACATGTCCCACACGCATTTTCTTTGAAGTGTGGAAGTGCACTTGAGGTCTCTGGGGGATGTTGTGTGGACAGATTGTTATCTTCTGATGTAGCATTCCTGACCTCATTTGGTGAAACCTGGCTATGGAACTGAGGTCGTGCTTGCACCTACATTGACAGCATGATACAGGTATTCAGTGCAGTTAGTGGCATCTGTCCATACAGGGCATGCATATAAGGCATGGTATTCCCTTTGTGGGTTACATTTTCAGACTCGACAGTTGTTGCAGGTGTCCAGTGGAAAACATAGCAAAAGGACCACTGTAAGCATTTATTTGCCTACTGTAGGGATGGAACAGGGTGCCATGTCCTTTTACTTGCTGGATAACACACACTCAGTCAGGAGATGTAAGACACCACAGTACTTTCTGATGTCAGTGGCACTGCTGTGGTCAACAAGCATGTAGTCCACTGCAATCACACCGTGGTTACTATCTGTGAGGCAATATGCAGGGAACTATCAATATAGTGGTTGTTGCCTAGCCTATTGTGATTGTGTATGAGACATGGGTGGAGAGTGTTCTCTGAGTAATCAAGGGTTGCCTATATTGTTCACCCATCCATAATGTCACATGTAGGGCTATGGATTGTCTACACCAGTCTCTCTGGTGTTTGACATCTGTTGTCCTTGTAAGGTGGGCATTGTGACTTATACTAGGTCCTCAGCATAATAATTCAGAAAAAAACACCCCACAATGCATCCTGTTATGACACAATCACAGCAACCGCCTCACAGGATACTGATGACACACACACTTGCCACTAATAAGATTCAAACCTTATTTACTATGTATTGCTACTACAGTGTACCACATTTATCGCACGCGCCACAGAGCTTAGAGGATGGATGTTGTACCAAGGTACTTCTAAGGTGAGGAACATCACCAGCCCTTGTAAATACTGGCATTGGGTGATGTAGTGGGTGAGAGATCCCAAAAATAATTTTACCCTAAACACACATTTACATTTGCCAGGGGTAGGGTTAAAACCTCTATCTAATAATCTTTACGGACCATTATGATTACACATTTACCACATGCACTACTGATCTGCTATGGTTTAGGGTTGACAACAGGTACTTCTGAGGTGGATGATATCTGCAGGACTGCTAAAGTTAGGCTCTGGGATGTGTACTGGGTGTAAATGGGGCCAAAATCTTTGATGTACATACATACAAATGTACATACACAAACACTTGCCACAGATGAGATTCAAACCCATACCTGAGTAGTTATTGCTACAACATTGTTCTGCATTTATGGCACGCACCGTGGAGCTTAGAGTGACAGCCCTTCTCCAAAGGGGTATTTCCAGGTGACTGACATCAGCAGGCTTGCTAAAGTAGGGCAATGGGAGATGTAGTGACTGTGAATGGCCTCAAAATCATTAATCTCTACACACACTTAAAGTTTCACAGTTACCAAGTCTGGGATTAGAACTCCTACCTAACTAATATGTTACACTATAGCATTATGCAGTTATCGCACATGCCACAGAGCTTATACAGCTTGCTGTTGTCCAAAGGGGTATTTCATGGTGACTAGCATCAGCAGGCTTGCTAAAGTAAGGCAATGCGAGGTGTAGTGACTGTGAATGGCCTCAAAATCATTAATCTCTACACACACACACACACACACACACACACACACACACACACACACACACACACACACACACACACACACACACACACACGCACACACAGAGTTTCACAGTTGCCATGTCTGGGATTAGAACTCCTACCTAACTAATATGTTACATTATAACATCATGCAGTTATCACATGCACCATGGAACTTGGGGGGGCATGGCCAGAGGGTTATTTCAAGGGGACTGACATCAGCATGAGTGCTAACATGGGCAACGGGAAGTACAGTGTGTGTGAATGGGCCATAAACCATTCCTCTGAAAACACACATACAACACTCAGTCACACACAACTTTACATTTGACAGGAACGGGTATACAAATGCTAGATGAATACTGATTTGTACTATCATGTTACACAGTTATCACAAGCACCACAGACACCATAGGGTTGAGGGCTAACAAAAGTAAATGTCTACAGTGATTGACATCAGCGCATCATGTGATATTGGCCAACTGGATGTGTGGTGGGTGAGGCAGGCCTCATGATGGCAGTCTCTTTGTCACTGTCTGCCTCTCCCTTCCCCCCTTCTCTGTGTGTGTATGTTTGACCTATTATAGTGTGTTGGCCTTGGATATGTGTGAGTATTCCTATCCAATGAGTATGCAAAGCATGAATGGTGTGCAACCTGGTGTGTGTGCACAGACATCTGCACTGACAGATATGTATAGTCCACTGTTATTATCAGACATGGACTTCATTTCTCTAAGTGTTGGAGCATGCCCAGTATGACCTTCTGTATTGAGTGTGTGAATCTATTCCAGGTAGGTTGTACTCCAGTGCAGGATTTTGTGTTCTACACCTACAGCTAGCAACATGTCTCTGCAGGATATCTGTAGATAGATTGACAATATGAAGTCACAATGGGCAAAAGATAGTGGGATACTGTAAATATTGTGTCTGTGCTGCTTGTGTTACATGGTTGATGTTAGCAGAGATATTCAGACATATGTACTGTTTTACACTGTGATGTATTATGTCATCAACTACTGACAGATATACTTATTTGCTCACAGTTATTTCCTGGGAAATACAAGACGAATGAAGCTGTGTCCAGTATTGAGGTCTGCACCCTACATATTCTTGCACACTCATGCCATTCTGGAGGGGTAGCTGCAGACACTTGCTGATGGGTCTGTGTAAATAGTCCAGCACCTTGGTACTGTGGTGGCTGAGGATCCCCTGCTTGTACATCTATTAATATAACAGAATGGCCATATACTGCTATGGCCATACCTCTCAGCTGTACAGATTCACCCAGGTTACCCAGAGGCAGGGCTCATATATCTGGTCAGTTCCCATTCACATTGTGGTTAATAGCGGGTTTGTAGCCACCCATTAATGGGTTTGCAGGCAGGGGTAATATGGGCACATATCAGAGTTTCAGACTTCACACAGTCCATGGCGTTGATGCTTCTACACCCTCCCACTCTGTTATTCTATCCTCTTCCTAACATTATGCAAGCAATATCTGAGAAGTATCCCTATAGTTGTCCCTTCATTCCAGCAGTATTTAGGGGTTGGTCCACAGTTCATGCAGTAGGACATGGTAGGCATGCTACTGGGATTTGTCGACATGGCCTTGCATTTGTGTTCTGTGGACTGTGTTATGTTATTAGTTGGGACCCCATGAGAAATCATACACTGGCCGTAAGGGTGAGGCACAGGCCTTTGACAGGGGACTGTAGGGCATTTGGTAGTGATGCAGGCCATATGTAGCAAGCCAGTGCATTCTGTCACTCCTACATTCCCAGGCTGCAAGACACTGGATTCCCCATGGGTGACAGGGTATGTGTGCAAGGTGTTAATGGCAATAGTTCCTGCCCATATTAATCCATTGTTCTGGATGCTGGCAGTGTGCTGCTCACAGCTAGGGACACACCTGCATGAGACACCTCTTCAGCATGCTGCATTTTTTTGGGCATTCCCATACTGAAGTGGGGTTCATACTGTACTCATTCCCAACAGCAGGGATATGACCTGTGATAAACCTGTGGCTGATGGAGGGGTGAGCTGAGTGCATGTGTGTTATGGAAGCTTCTTTTAGCTGACTCACAGATATACCTAGGACATTCCACCTATGCTGCCTTGTGCAGGGACATAGGCATTCTCTCATTACTTCATAACTGTGCCTTTTGTGGTCTGCCAGTGATTGGCCAGACTACATCAGTATTCCATACTACACAGACAACTAATGTGCTGCTAACCTGTCTGTACAATTCCAAAGGTGTGTGCAGTTGACAGTTACATTTTATGTACTCTGTCTAGGGTACTTCCACCTCTGTACTGTGTGTATGTCTGGGCCCACAAGGCATGTCCATCTTTCAGATGGTGACAGATATTGACATCTGAACAATGAGTATGGATGACTGCTGAACTGGGTCTTGCTGGGATGCATTGTGGTTGGCACTGCAGTTGTCAGACCATGACCCTGTCATCGACAGTACTGGCCATAGGCCACCAGGACACAACCCTCCATGCCTACATGCTGACCAATTCCACACAATATACAACACACAACAACCTAACACACAGAGCCCTAAATATTGTACACCTGCAGCAATTTATCCTGTAAATTGGGCCAGCTCAGGTAATCTGTGCTCCACTGTTATTAAACCCACAAGTACATGTTACTGCACTTCTACATAGGATTGGGGGGGGGCACAACTGACAACTGTAAACATTTGCTATGACTGTTCTGGTATTTCAGGTACTCTGTTGGCTTCCATTTTGTTTTGTATTCTGACCTATCATGCAGACTAGAGGCATATCAGTAGAGTACAGATCTTAGGTTTTATTGACCTACATTTCAGTTTCAGACGTCTTACCCTTCAGAACTAACATACAACTGCCTAATCTGTTGTAGCCTGTCTGTATAGGTCTGGGGGGGGGCTGTTCTCCATTGCCATCAATTAGTGGCCTTAGCACAGCCTTTCTTTATGGTTGTCTACACCTATCCTGCTGGCTGAGGCTGTTGTTGGGTATGTGAGCCTCACTGACATGTATGTGTGTGTCCTATGGATACACATTTGGGCCACCACATGTACTGCAGTGGGATTTGTCACCTTGTCTAATACTGCCTACTTTGTTGACACCAGTATTTGTTATGGATTTCATGCTGCCCATACAGGTGTCCACTATCTGCTGCCATCCCATTCAGCCACCCAATTCCCTTGCATGTTCACATCCATACCATAGATACAACTATCAGAACATACTACTCCATTCAGTTATTGATAGGAAGAGTGACTTACCTTGTGGCAGTGCCAGTATTGAGGATGGTGCTGGAGGGCTGACTATGTTGGATGCACATAGTACACTCCCTATACATGGTAAAGCACAGGTAGTGTCATGTTTGGCACCCTTTTACTGTATGTGTGAGTCAGAGAGAGGTGTCATTCTGTGGGTTCCTACCATGTCAGTGTATGTGCTATGCGTTCCCTCCTTGCCAAAGCCTGGGCATACTGGACACGCTGCCTTCTGCCTACATGGGCAGGCTCAGGTTGTTCCTCCTCTGAGTCACTCTGTGTCTGTGCTGGCCTTGGCAAGGGTGGGGGACTGTGTGGCCCTGCCCCGTGCTATTCCTGCTGCAGCTATTTCTGCAGGATCATATTGTGTAGCATGGCACATACAATGAAAATTTGTGTACATGTATCTGGAGAGTACTGCAAGGCTCCACAGGATATGTCCAGGCACCTGATCCATGACTTGAGCATCCCAACCACATGCTCTATTATGATTCTGGTTTGTGCGTGTGCCTCATAATGGAGTTTTCTTCGAGTGTGTGTGCATTTCTGATGGGTGTCATCAGCCACATCTCCAGTGCGTAACCAGCATCCCACACTAGGTGGCCATATGGGATGTCCCCACTGGCAAATCTCTGGTACAGCTGTGTCATATGCCAGATGTGGGAGTCTTGATATCTTCCAGGGCTGCCAGCACACACAGTCATTATAATTCCCTGGGCATCACACATGACCTGGCAGTTGATGGAGGGGAAGCCCTTGCGGTTTATGTAGATCCTACCCCGCTCACCGGTTGGTGCTTCGATGTATATGCAGTCTATAGCACCCACTACCTCAGGGTATTCTGCTATTTGGTGGAAGAGACGCATATTGCTGGTCAACACCTCACAGGTGTTAAGGAAATATATGTGCTCACCGGCATGTGCTGACATGGCATCCAGGAACTGGTGGAGTACCCTGGATGCTGATGCCTGTGAGATCTCCATGATATCCAAAGCTGGCCTTTGGAAGGTACCTGTGGCTAGTATTCTTAAGCCTACATATACCTTGGTATCCACTGGGATGGGTTTCCCTCTGTTGGTTCTGTGTGTGAGGTGTGGTCAGCACAGCACAACAATTTGCTGTAGGATGTCCCTACCCACCATATAGCGCTCCACTATCTCCAGCTCATGTAGTCCCTGGTAGGTTACCCTGGGTCTGTACACTCTTCTCCTTCTCATCACTGTGGGTTGGTCATCAGCATTCTCAACCTCACGACCCTCAGCCTCTTCCACATATTGATTTATGAGAGCGACAGCCGCCCCTAACATTTTGTTAGTTTTGTCAGGTAAAATTTCCCTGTCTGTGTACACCAGTGGTGTAGAGTTTGTGGGAAAAAACAGAGTGAAAGGTGTTTGCATAGTTTATAGCAGTGTGCTGGGCTGGGCTGCTGCCCGTGTAATTGACTGATTCTGATACATTTCACCTGCCAGCTATGCTAGCTCTCCTTGATTGCCTTCCTACTGCTGTTTTTCCCTTTCCATTGCCTTCCCGTTTAAGCCCTGAGGCACAGCGCACATACCCAGTGCTCAGATGTGAACAGAGCTGCTATTTCCTGGTTTTTTTTTTTGTTTGTTTTGTTTAAGACTTGGTGCACGGCATGCACACCCGTTTAGGCAATGTAAACATTGCTAGGCAACCTCAGACACACACCCCTTCCGTAGCTGTGCTTAGCTAACGGCAAACACGGGCCACAGAGCTCCAATAAGCTTACAGCATGCATGACACTCCCCCTTATGAGGTCATGTACCTCTTATGCTTATACCATGGTGTTGCTGTACCTACACAGTTGGCTGCAAGCTAACACTGAGGGGAAATCTGTGATTCTGTATCAATCCCCTCATTTGCATAAAACTGACTGCTAATGCATGGTTACAAAGCTGACATTCAGCCTTCCCCCTTAGCAACCACTATTCCATGGTATTGTTGTCTTATGCATGCCATTGACTCTTATGGCAGAATGCTGATTTTGGTTTAAAAGCTTATTTCCAACTTTTTTCTTATTTTCGGGCCGATCCCATTTGCTGACCTACGCTTAAACGACTAAAATCGGGCAAAAAAAAAAGTATTTTTTTGTAATTTTGCAATTATTTCCCATGCCAATGGCTATATATTTGGCAACTGGCATGCCTACTACATTGAATACATGCTTTCTTTGGAGCTGTCATGCCTCTGTTTTGTAATTTGCAGAAATATATTCAGTTAGTAGCCGAATACATTTCTGCAGGTTATACTATTCCTGCACAGACACCTGCCTGCTTCCTGGATCGCTAATTCACCTCATTTGCATGGTTTTCACCTGCAAATGGGGTAATTAGCATACAGGAGCTGTGTCCATGCATGAATCGTGTAGGACCACTCATGCATGTCCCGGGAGCTCATTCCTGGATCGCACGTCGACCATATTGCGTGCAGCAGCTCTTACACTATTCCTGCACGTCGTGCAGAGCTTGTTGAATCCCAGGGACTGTCATTTGAACTGTGGAGGATTTCTCAATGACATTTTAATGCAGCTGCCAAGTGTACATTCTGCTCTTGAAATTATACCCTGGGTTGTTTATGTAGCCATACATATATTCATTTTATTCAGCATTTAATATCTACAATACAACCAAGATAGAGGGATGTGGAACATATATTCATTTTATTCAGCATTTAATACCTACAACATAGCCAAGATGGAGGGATGTGGAACATAAATTCATTTTATTCAGCATTTAATACCTACAATATAACCAAGATGGTGGGCTGTGGAACATATATTCATTTTACTCAGCATTTAATACCTAGAATATAACCCAGATGGTGGGCTGTGGTTGAGAGTGGATTGGAAGTCAATGAGTACTACATTCTTGGGGTACTAACTAAATCTACAACTGAATGCCGAGATGGTCCACCTTCCCAAAGAATATAATTCTGAGATTGATTTGGAGGAATTATATTACTGTCTGGACAATGTACAAAGCACTTAATGCACAACCCCATTATGGAACTGTTATGATATTTTGAATATATCAGCCCATTTGTGAAATTTGCAAATAAAAGTGTTTGATTTCAAGTGGGCATGTTTTAGTTAGAGAATGTACATCATACTATGTTTTTAGGAATTCTGAATAGTTTCTTCAAGGTATTATGCATAGTCAATTATCTAATTATTTAAACTATAAAATGGGCTTAGGTTTAACATGGTCTTGACTTTCAAGAAGGCTTTTCCAAGCCAAGTACCAGGAGCTATTTTTTTCTCTGTATGTACGTTTTCTTGTTAAATGTTTGGCTATTGCAGTACAAATAATACATTATGATTCAGGTAAGAGTTACAAAAAGGAACATTCTTTCACTTTTTCTTGTGTGTTCTTACAATGTTGGATGAAAATTTTGTCAGACTCCTCTGACATGATCTGTGTGGTACAAATCTATGAAGACAATGTTCCAGTATTTTCAGAAAAACATGAATACATAATTTTCTTACAACAGGTTCATGCCTCTGCATCAGTCCCACCTCAGATAAGTAGAATCATATCTTCTTTCTTCTATCCAAGGGAAACCATCTTTTCTTCCTGAGATTTGTTTAAGAGTCGGCTTTAATCAATTTATTCCTTAGTTCCATTTGAACTTTGCGGTGAATATGGTCTGGTTCAATTGCATTATTCACATTTGATCTTATAAGTTCTTTGCTGGCTCACTTCCTCTGTGAACGAGCTTGAATCACATACTCCTCTAGAATATTCAAGGTCCTTGCTATTGTAATTGCTCTTTTATTGCTCTATTAGCCGACTTTAGAAAAAAATAGACATATTTATTTAATAGTTCTGCTTTCATGTATCATTCACTGACAATTCACCTTAATACTCTCATTCCATGTTTATCTTCCCAATTTAATATGCCAGTAACAAATTCTATAGCATTTCATTTCAAAGCTTGCTGCTTTTCCCTTCAATTTGAGTCGTACTCTTCTGACACTATTTCTGAGTCCTCTGTTTGATTCTTTAGCTTTCATGAGAGCCCTCATCTTTTTCTTGATTTCACAGCTACCTGCTTTGAGAATCAGAGTGTTTTTTTTAATTCTTTCTTGTGATGATGGAAGTCATGCAGTGATGTGTAGGTTGTGTAATAGATAATATGCGTGTGTATAAATATATATATATATATATATATATATATATATATAGGTCTACAACACAAAACACCAAGATGAAAACAACAAAACCCCAGAACACTGAAAAACACATAAGTTTACAAAACACACATAACACACAAAAACACACACACAACTGCCCTACACTACTAAACAAAACACCCTACACTAATGATAGGCAGGGAAGCAAGCTCCCCTGCACCCCCCACACCCCCTACTTTAATATTCTAACTCCGAAATCACAGAAACAGACACACAAGGCAAACACACACCCACACAGTACAGTCACACACACACGCACACACACACACACACACACACACACACACACACACACACACACACACACACACACCAACACACACTTACACACAGCATCTCCCCTCACAAATACACTCATACACACACACTTACCTACAGCAGAACACGAAAAGCTCTAATTCAAACTCCCGTAACATCGGGATTTTGAATTTTGCGCTTTTTGGTGTTCTGCGGTTTCGTTGTTTTCGTCTCAGCATTCCGGATTTCGATCTTCTGGTCTTTCGTTCAACTCAAGTAGACCCATATATATATATATATATATATATATATATATATATATATATATATATATATATATATATATATATATATATATATATATATATATATATATATATATATATATATATATATATATATATATATATATATATATATATATATATATATATATATATATATATGTGTGTGTGTGTGTGTGTGTGTGTGTGTGTGTGTGACAATTTAATTATATGACACACCTGGATATTCTGTATCAGGGCCACCCCCTGTAGCCATACATTCATGGGAAATATCAGCTGCCCAACATCTGGCCACCCTGTTCAACATGTTGTTATTCAGTAGTCTTACATAGCTTGCTGTTCAATTCAATTCCAGCAAAGGGCAGCATTCTATGAATGTACTGGCATTACACAAACACTGCATGAAGTTATTATTGTTAATTTTTACTTTAGAGAAAGAAATATAAAGTAATTTTGTAATATCTTGCCTCTGAAACATTTGTTCTGTGAATGTCATGGTGTGAGTCCTGTGTCACATGCATTCAGTAATGACTTGTACAGCATATTTACAAAGACAGAGTGTGTTTCTATTATTGGACAATGTTGCTGTACAAAACAAAAGGGACAGCTTCCTTGGCCAAGAAACATTGATACTGCAATGTTCACAGTTGTGTGAACATTAACATAGTTACCTCCTTGTCATCATTCTGACAAAATCATATTGTAGAAATTATTATAAAATGTCTGTTATTACTTCACACATTAGTTTCATTTATCTGTGACAAGATTCATTACTATATCATGTGGCAGACACAGTCAATGCACACATCTATAGAGTGTACAGTATGATAGGCAGCCATTTGCATCCGATAACATCTGTCTGTCACATAGCTGTGTGAGGCAGGAGTATCTTAGACAAAGGAAGTATTTATTGCACAGTCATTATTAAGGCACCGCCCTCCAAGGTAGGAGATCCATACCCATTAAAACAGGGAAGTGCTGTAAGCCCTTCAAGTGTACCTGTCATGACACACACAGTATGCCTATTTCTGTAGCATCACAAATTGATACACATCTTTATCTGTTTTGGCATATGTTCAAGTCTGGCAAGATGCAAATGTTGAGTTTGTCATTGATTGTTCGCAGGCATTAATTTCCAAATAAGAATGCATTGTATTGCATGTCTTCCTCCAGACATACTGAATTTTTTTTTCTTCACACTGTACAGCTTTAGATGACATGAGGACTTACATAACATGTTTTCCTGTATGGCATGATGCCAGATTATCATAAAGTGTGACTGGGCCTGTGTTGGGACACTTTCTGTTATGGCAGTGTCCGCTGTAATGTCTTGTGAACATGCCTGTTATAATCATGCAGTAGATGTGCTTCATTTATGAACAGAGACCTTGAACTACTGCAGTGTCATCATATCTGCATTGTCATTTGCCACATGTGTATTTTGAGTATTGTTATATTACTGTGTATGATGTACATGAGGATAAAACACATGCGTGTCTAATACATGTGTCAAGGTAATATGCTCCACAAGCTATGGTTGTCAAATGACAACAAATGGTAAAATGTCCCCTTCTGATGTGCATAAAAGAACAGCTGTATGGCTCATTCATTCTTGTTTATACAGGATGAAGTAGAGAATACAGCACTACAGTCAGTTATCACACAAACAATTTTCTGTATTTACATGCCATATTCAATAACTGCAGTGTATGAGAATAGCCTCTAATGTATCCACTGTCCTTACCACATTTACTCACCGTTCTTACAATGTTGTATTGCATTCCTCTCACATCTGTTGTTATCATGTCTATTTTTAGTTATGTACACAGGTAAAGAATTGGAAATAGGATTATTTATTATTACAGCAATATGGATGTCTATCTGCTTAAAATGTTTCTTTATGACATAGTCAAATTTGAGTGCATTAATTGAGTACGTTTTCTCTATCTATCCTCCCCACATGCTTTTGTTTGCACTATTAACTCTGTATTCTGTGTACATTTTCCCCATTTAACACCCCCTACATCTTACTTCTTGTAATCAGCTTGCCCTTACTTCGTATAAGCTGTCCTTGTGTGCTCGCATACCAGGTTTGCCTACAGAGAAGCAGTTCTGTCTACATGTGATCATGCTTCCCTTTATGGTTTCATGGCTGCCAATACAATTTTTGGCCATGAAACAGTGCTTGTAAACGTGTAAGTGCAATGGGGCAAGATGTATATTCAGTGAGCACTGTTGCTCCTCACACTAACTCACCATAATTGTGTAGGTTACATGTGAAGTCTATACAATTCTTAATGAATCGCTGGGTAAGTGTAGTGACCATTTAATGAATACCAAATAAAGTACTATTGTGAGAGTGGTGCCCCATGCCTTGTATATGATAGCTGCACTTAGTGTAGCTGTTCATGAATCTGACCCCTTGTTTGCAGATGTTCTGCTAAATGTGAGGTAGGTGTTGTTGGAAATGAGATTTGTTGCACTTGGGTATCAGATGCTCTGGCTATAAATGAACTGGTATAATCAGTATTTTTGCATATTTTCAGATCTCCAGCACATTGACAGAATGAATGTAAACTCACATGTAAGACTTTACATGTTTGCTACTAACTGATGTACCTCGTATTTCACAGCAACAGTATGAATCAGTTCTAAGCACTGAAGCTTTCTGTAACTAAAAATGCCACTAGTTAACAATGATCTAGCTGACTTAATTAATAATACTGTGATGAGAATCTTAATTTTATTTCATGTCCCTTCTGAAACCTTTTCTGTATGACATAGATAGAACTGAGCATGTCATCTTTACATACCAATTATACAAATAAAGTATGATGAAGATGATGACAATAATATATTTCATTACTGCATTTTATTTCTTTACATTTTCATAAACATGTTTTACCTTGATGTAACTTATTTACATTTAACTTTGTTTTATACAGAGGATTATGAGCAGGTCTCTGATCATAACCTGCTTATTATATGTTTGACACACGGATTCCAAGAAATTCACATCGAGAGCAAAGCTCGAGATGTGAATCTCGGGGTCCATGTCAAGAACACATAATAAGGGATTACGATCAGAGACCCAATCGTAATTCTGTTTAGTGTGTGGAGTTTTATGTGCTCCATATAGTACTAGTTACAGAAAAAAAAAAAAAAAACACTGCAAGTGTTTTGCCAGCTTTCAAAGTGTTAAAGCACTTAGCAAGCTCTATCACAAAAATAGTGTAACACAATCTCATATGTTTCAGAGATGAACCAGCTTACACTCACTTTAACATACCTGTCAACAGTCCAGATTTTCACAGAATGTCCAGATTTTTGCGTCATATTTTTAGTCTGTTCCATATAAAATTTGTGGTTTTCTGACAAATTACTGAGGATTGAAGTCATTAAATAATGATGCACATTTGAGTTTTAGACTTCGTATCCTTCAGAAAATGCAGGCTAATGCAAACCTTATTATTCTAGCAACTTTCTACGTTTATAAGAGCAAGTTGGGGATACATTACTTGCATAGACAGCAGGCAGAAACAAACCTGTTTTTCTTTCTGCCACTGTCATTTACTGGACATTATTTTCAAATTTGACTGCCTAGAGTGAGACTCAGACTTAACAAGTTAAGCAGGGAGCGATTAACATGTGTTAAGACTGGTCCTGCGCTATAGACGTGCTTAACTGATTCGTCTTTTTCTGGGTATCAGAGCTGAATCAGCGTGCTCTATGCACTACTTTTAACTTAATATAAGTTATTTTGATAATGGTGAAAAACTGTATTGATCATGGAGTTTTAAGAAGTAATGTCTAACTACTATCCTATAAGATGCTAGCTTTGTATAACTGACTTCAAAGTTATTTAAAATTAATTTTAATTTAATCTGTACATTTTCTGTTTTGTGTGCTTGCAGTGTGTTTACTATTACTACAATATCAGATACCTGTTTTGTGTGTCATGACTAGTGTTATGTAGATTATAATGCAAGAACATCAGCACTGTAATAACTGCCACCTGGTAAGTCCATCACTGGATTATTTTTTATATGTATTTTGAGACGGTTCTTCCTTGAAAGGTAGTTTCGAATGCTGACATATTTCATGAATACATATCCTGGGATTCAGAAACATGCCTAATGCAAATACACTGAGGTTACAACCGATATGTCTTGTAGCATGATGTGGACAGAAAGTAATTATCAGTTTACTAGCTGAAATTTTGAAGTCCAAGCTGCTACTATTAAAAAAAAACTGTTTGGGAAAATGACAAGCTCAGAAGAGAGAGAGAGACAGTTTCCCTCAAGTGAACACAGGAATGATACAAAGAGAAGTAGTGAGCATGTTGGAGGTATTTGCCTGTGTGTGTGCAAATGCCCTACATAGTAACAATTTAAGAATGGCTAGAAGTCACTAAATGGCCTCCAGTAATGTTTATATCTATTCCTATTACTTTAAATGGTGTAAAAATAGTAGGCAAGTAGGAATATGGGTAGGGCAAACAGAGGAATACAGACAAAAAAATGGGAGGTAAGACTAGGATTGGGGAAGGAGAGGAAGTATATCCATCCATTCAACCCCTTTTTCCTCATGGGGTCAGGGTGTCACTTCAATAGTGACAGTCATCTACAGCCAAGGTTTACACTGCCGGGTGGCTAGCCCTGCCACAATAGTTCATCCACACTACACACTCACACAAACACTCACAAATATGGCTAATTTAGAGTGTCCAATCCATCTACTGCATGTTTTTGGAATGTGGGAGGAATATCACAAGAACAGGGGAAGGACTTGTAGACTCCACACAGAAGACACCCCAGCCAAGACTCAAACAGGCAAACAGGGGAACCACTTGCTGTGAGCCGACAACAGTATCCACTGCACCAATGTGCCAGAAGTGTGTGTGCATGTATATGTATGTGTATGTATATGTATATGTATATATATATATATATATATATATATATATATATATATATATATATATGTGTGTGTGTGTGTGTGTGTGTGTGTGTGTGTGTGTGTATATATATATATATATATAATATATATATATATATATATATATATATATATATATATATATATATATACATATATATATATATATATATATATATATATATATATATCTATATATCTATATATCTATATATATATATATATATATATATATATGGATCCATGTCAGATCCATGAAAGAACACTTACCTGATGACCAAATCACCAAGACCACGTCACCAACACAACACATCACCGACAATGGTAAGTATAATTACTGCGGAACGGAATGTATTCCTGTTTCTGCAATAAAAAAAAAAATCAAAAAGAAACATGTATATAGCAGGGGGTACAAGCCCTCCTGCACCCCCACACCCCCCTTACATAAATATACCAACTCCGAGATTGCACTGCATCCCGTTCCGCACTACTTATACTTACCATTGTCAGAGATCTACTCTGTCGGCGATGTGGCCTCAGTGATCTGGTTGTCGGGTAAGTGTTCTTTTCGTGGAACTCATAGGTTTATATATATATATATATATATATATATATATATATATATATATATATATATATATATTTTTTTTTTTTTTTTTGGGGTGGCAGGCATGCTTTTTCTTTTGTAATGAAAACGAATGATGGAGAAGGATTTAAGAGCAAGCTGGGGATAGAAAATGAATAGACAGTTGGATGCAGGAGTACACATTCAAAAGTAAAACACAAAGGCTTACATGGAGGTGCTGACACATAGGTGTTTGTGAAAGTATATATATTCAGAAAAGTGAGGATATTGGTGATGGGCAGGACTGAAAAACAACTGGAAAACAAACATGGGAGAGATGACACACAAGAAGATGGAGCACTAGAATGGGGAATGGGATGGCTTTACTCCTCCTGTTTCCACATTGCCTGGACTAGACTAAGACAGAAGTCAGTCAGCACCCTGACCACCTTCCCTACTGGACCATGCCTGATTTGGTGAAGAGACAGCCAGGCAGTGTGGTGAAACTTTTGAAGTTGTACAAGGACCCACTCCTAGTGGCTGATGTGGGCTTCCAACCACTTATCTACCAATGCCCCTACCACCTCTGGCAACTCCCTCCATGTGACAAACCACAAACCCCCTGGCAGTACAACTGGGGGGAGCAATAGTACTCCCCTTTTGTCAGCAACCATCAAAGTCTATAGATGATGTCACCAGGCGACTCCCATCACATCTGACAGGGAGGCAGGTTGAGTTAGGTGGAGCACTGGAGGAAGACAGCTGGGCCTGATGGGGCAGAGGCTGTGATGCTCCACTGGTACAGCAATGGCAGATGCTGTAGACAATGGAAACGCAAATGGCTTGTTGTACACCAACAAACATCAAATCAAATATAAAAAAGATGATAGCAACAAAGAGAGGGTGAGGGGAAAAAAAGACATTAGTATTCTTTATGCGACATATGATCTTCAGATTGCTATGCAAAGTTCTACTACAGAAACAGAAAACATGCCACTAGGATGATTCCCTAGTGAAATGTTGGTACTTGTAACACTGAGTGCCAACAGAATGATAAAAAAGCAAAAGGAGAACAGTGAATCTTGAACATCACTCTTTTCCTGTAAACTTGTTTTGTTTTTCAGGGGAGAAAGCCACCCTGCACCCTCTGATTTGGGAGGCAAGTACTAACTCCAATATCACCATATCTCAGACAAAAGGGAATTTTCCAAGAAATGGCCATCTCAGACTTGGAAGATATAAGTCCATTTTTTGGTAATTTATTCTTTATCTTGCCTAGCTTACTACTATTTCTGCTTGTTTGTAAAAACCTCTCTACCCTAACTCCAGATATATTTGCAATGTATAATTGTTTATCTTCTGTCAAGTTTGTATACTACCATCAATTCAACTAAATATTAACTATGTTTACTAATGTTGTATCTATACTTGACATTGTTATTGCATGTCCATGTTACTGTCATGTTTACTTATGTTGTATTTACATGTGATATTTTTATTTTACATTTATGTTATTGTGGTGCCCTTCTCCCCAAGCCTCCAGTGTAAATGGGCTCTTTTTGGTCCAATGGACCATCCTGGGAAACAAATGCAAGTAAATAAATAAATGAACATTTTGGGACTCATTCATGAGGGTCCAAACATGTCAAACAGTTGCCTGCTAGGACACTTCAGATAGTTCTGTCTACATACATTACTCCAGATCACTAACATAGAATGTTTTAGACAGGTGTGCCCACTGCCATGATTGTGTGTGATAATGTGGATGATACATTGGTGTCATGGGACTGTTACATGGTAGACATTATAGCCAGTATGTGGACTACTGACCCTGTGGACCTAATGCAAAAACTCTATAGAGAAGTGGTATGCAGCAACCCATATAATATAGCTATAATAACAGAAACAGCTGTATGTTGGGTGAAAGTAAGACCAGAGGGTGCCCACCCACTACCTTAAATGGGCCAGCAACAGAACCTCCCCCCAGAAATGATGCTTTCCTCCAGGCCACACCTCACATTGACCCCCAGCCCTCCATAACACAACCACTAATCCACCCAACAAGTCTGGGTCAGTCAAGGGGACAGATGTATTCATCTCAGTATGAATGCAAGCTTGTGTAACCTTTGACTGTATCTTGTATTCTGTTTGAAGATATGCAAATCAGGGTGTCTATAATTATAGCAGTTTTGTTTTGCTTTCCTAACAATTGGGATATCATGATGCAGTTGTTAGTATAAAAGCATTTGTCACTTGCTAATGCTAAGTCTACATAATATATCCAAAGAATACATAAATTGGCCTGATGCATATGAAAACTATTGCCATAGTAATATGTAAGCTGCAGCACTGTAACAAAATAAAAGAACTTGTACAGCTTCACTCTCTGTCATTGTGTGCACATAAGTGGAAGTAATATTATGGAATTCAACATAACATGTAAAAAAACATACTCGCCCCTTCTCCTGGAGAACCGCTCCATTCTTCTCTGGAGCAGCAAGGATTTCTCCATTAACTCCACCTGAGCTGTAAAACAAGAAAAAAAATAAAGCAGAAAAATGACCAGTAATATTAGAAATTCTTATAAGACAAATAACAGGGCACTAAAAGATTTCAGTACCTACACTACATTTCAGGGGCCCTTGCTCTAACCTCTTCTTCCCACCAGCACAGAAGGTCAGGATGGCACCTCTGCAGGTCACTGCAGTGGTGCCCACACTGCTCACCTGACTGGGATATACAACTGGCATCAGATAATGCCCTGGCAAGACTGTGCCAGGCACCCACTTTACACTGGAGGTCTTCATAGGAGCTCCCATTCAGGCACTCCCTCTGGTTTCTTTGCAGCAGGAAGAGAAATATTTTGTTTTCCTTACTGTACCACCTAGGAACCCTGCCAACATCAGTGCCTTGGAATCCATGGTTATTCACCAGCTCACATTCCAGAGAACTACAGTAGTCCTCTTGAGATCATGCACGTTGACGCTATCATGTGATGGGCAACATCAGGCAATCAGTTAGAATGACCAGTCACTGCACCAGCACTGCTTAGCGAATAAATACATGATGTAGCGTGGTGGTGTTAGGGTGTGAGCACTGACATGGAAAAATGTTCAAGCTTCGTAGTGCTTAACTGTGATAACAGTTTTATTCTTTAGTATCTGTAGTTGCTATAGAAGTAAAATATATTTCCCCACATCCCTGCAGGGGTTATTGACCCACCCACGCATGCTAAATACACATTGCCGGCATACTTCTCAACTTTCCAGATTTTCGCAGAATGTCCAGATTTTTGCTTCCTAGTTTTGGTCTATTCCTCATAAAATATGTGGTTTTCAGGCAAATCACTGAGAAATAAAGTCGATAAATAATGACATACATTTTCCTTCAGGAAGATGCATGATAATGCAAATGCTGTTACTCTAGCAACTTTCTACGTTTATAATTGCAATATTTAAAATATGTCCCTATTTTTGGGTTTGTGACCTCCCCTCATTATTTTAGGCTTGGTCCAGTTTTCTTACTCTAAGTGGTTGAGAGGTATGATTGCAGGTTATAATGCTAATACACTAGTTGAGTAAGGTTCTTAGTGTGGCACTGGTTACTGCTGCAATCAGAAAAATTTGAAATTCATTAGATTATGCCTCATTAGCATAAGGACCATAGTAATGAGCAACTAATGAGGTCTTTCTCTATGGTACCTTAACATGTCCCTGAATAAGAATTTCTCTCCTTCAAGCTAATTGTCCATCCTACACTGGGCACTTAGAACAGGTGGAAATAAATTGTCTGAATCCAGACAATAGTGTTTCCAGTCCAATTTGAAATGCTCATTTTTTGTGTTTGTGTAATAGAGAAGATCAGAACTGAGGTAAGGGGAAGAGAGATTAACTCTGTTCTTTTTTAAACAAGAAACGTCTTCATTGAATTATCACTTATGACGTAGGCAATATTGCATTTATATAAATGAAAACCAACCATATTGACATTGTGATGCCCATGCCCTGGCCCAGCAATCAAGGAGCCTCAATCCTCACCACTAACAGGAGTCTCAAATATGAGGAAAGGATAACCAATACACACAGTAAAGTGCAATTTCCCTTACGAGCACACAGAGATCACAGTCAGTCTGGGGCTGGTCGCTCCCTTGCTCCCCAGGTCCCCAATAAGACTCCCCACTGGCACAGCTATAGGGTCCAGATCTCAGCCTAGCTGGCAAGCTAACCTCCAGTACCCTCTCTGTCCAACTAGTGCTTTGTGTCCCTGCCCAAGTAGCTGACACACACACACATTTTGAGATAAGTATTTATACAACTTCACAGACACTCCTGGGAAAGGCTGACATGATTCTGCAGCTGTGCCCCTATACCCAGACTATACAGTAGTAATTCCTGCCACCACCAGCTAATAATTATCAGCTACCTAAAGGCCCTTAAAAGGGTGTCCAATTACTACTGTGCAATATTATTATGCAATAGTAGTGTAACTTAAGCAATCAAGGCTTATTGGAAGGGCTTACTACAGGATCACTCATAAGCATGCAATGTACTCTAGAGCTTAATTTATCTCTACATAAGCCAGCCACAGTTGAAAAGGGTTTAAAACATTTAATAATAAATACTAAAGACACAAGACAATACTACTACACCACAGTGCTATTCAAGAGTTCAGAGATCACACAGAAGCTTAAAATAATTCAGTAGTACAGTTCTAACATAACAGAAAAACACTTAGTCTAAACTTTTCTAATTCCTAGCTATTGCTACAAGGAAACATACTTCTAAAGTAACTTACTTACATAGAGCAAGGCAGTGCTGAGTTGAATAGTCAAACAAAAATGCTTACAGTCTTTCTCTGAACAATAGTTTTTAAAATCACTAACAAACATTTCGGCTGGGCCCTCCCAGATTACATCATTCTCATTTAGTTCCCATTACATCATTTCTTTGACACGTAGCCTGGAGTTCCCAGGCCAACAGGCTACATTATTTAACAATCTAACACCTGCTCAGGAAGCTACAACAATAAAAGACATTTCACATGTACACTCTAGTAATTATTTCTTAAGTTAAAACAATTGAAATAATATGTTCAGCTAGCCTCTTCGGAACCACTATCTAGATCAAAGGACAGATTTGAAATAATTTTAACTTTAAAAGAAAGATTTGAAATGCTTGACTTTGTTTTCCTTACAGCAGATGGCAGTTGCTACAATCTTGAAGTTCAACATTTTACAGTGTTTTCTTTCATTTAAGAAACAAGCCTGTATTTTACATTTATATTTACAAATGCCAGAATTATGTATCAAATTCTATTTGGCTAGGCTGGCAGCCTTCACCCTTCTCTACCAGTCTTCACAGACATATTTTTATTTGCAAACATTATACATAACTTATAATCTATAGCCAGACGTATCCAACCCGTGGCCTGAGGGACGCATGCGGCCCTCAGAGCTCTTCCATGTGGCCCGCGACCCTTTAAGAACAAAGTCAACATTTTTTCAGGTGCTTTTGGTGCCCGCGACTTTTAACCTCAATGCCGGTGTGTGCATTCGCCAAAGGACCGTTCCCATTTAGTTTTCTCGTGCCGAAATAGGACCGGTGTGTTCGCGCCAAAGAAGAGTTGAAGAGGTACTTGTCTTTCTTGCCAAAGAGCGAAACAAGAGGGATTCATCATTGCATTTAAAATGGACAGCCACTTCTGGCTGTATTAACAGGTAAGGGCTGTTAAAAAAGTAACATGGTCCAAAGAGAGCTGATGGACTATCTCCTGCATTTCCAAGTAGTGGTACAATTGTTAGATCAGATCACGCAAATGTCAAGCATACCTCTCAACCTCTTAATAAAGTTTTTATTTATTCATTTTTATGATCTTGTTACTAGTATTCAGTTATTTATTCATGCATTATTTAGTAACTGAGGAAGGGGTATTATTTACACTGTAGATTGCTGTGCTCTGGCATGCATCTCCAAAATCCAGACCATTTAAAAACACACTACCATTTTGTGTTAATTGTTATTTTATTTGGCTATATTTCAAGGGTGGCATGGTAGCTAGAGGGTCTGTAGCCCAGTAATCTAGAGCAGTGTAAGTACTACTTTGCAAGGATGGAAGCTATAGTATAGGGATTTTTCCCTGTGAATTTGTGTGTGTGTGTGTGTGTGTGTGTGTGTGTGTGTGTGTGTGTGTGTGTGTGTGTGTGTGTGTGTGTGTGTGTAATAATTTGAAACAAATGAGGGTACTTTTCCATTAATGGGGCAACAGTCGTGCCACAAAATATAGACGAAAAAGTAAGGGAAATGATATTGTTTGGCCTGTTTTACTTTATGCTGCTTTCAGCTTGTTAGTTTATGGGTGGTAACTCGTTTTGTATTCTGTGTCTCGGACCTTGTATTTTTCCTATACTTTTGATCTTATGGATGTGTGATTTTAGTTGAATAATTTTGGTGGGAGTTGTCACTGCTTGAGTTGACCAGTTATGTAGGTGTTGTCAAAATATCCACGTTTTATTCATGTGCACTTGTAGTACCCCTTTACTAGAATGACAGTGTGAAACAAGGGTTATAGTTAAACGAAGCCTTGACATTTAAAAAAATACATTAATACAGCTGGGTACCAGCTCCGCTTGTTTGAAATCATCACCATGTATTGCAGCATTGTGGTAGTTACCATTTCCTTTTTAACTTAGAAGAGATTCCCATAGAAGAGCTGCAGGGTACGTTTTAATATTTATGCTCAAGGTAAAATTAAAGTGGGTAGTTGTACTTTCATTTGAAATGGAACTGCATCCAAGTATGATCTTCCTTAAATTTTCTGGAAGGTATCTCTGTTTCTTTTCAACTGACATTCATGTCGTACTATTGTTAATCGGAATTGAAGTGTTCACCTAAATTGTATACTTTTAAGGATTTGTGAAGCTGTAATACCACAGATAGGCTCTTAAAGCCATAATTACTGAAACATTGCTGTCAGCAGCCTATGATAACAATAATTCTGGACACTTCTTTGGAAAGGAGGATGATGCATTATACAATGTAATATTCTTTAATGTAATTGGTAGATTTTTTCAGTAAGGAATCCATTTGTTGACGTGTATTGCGGACTGACAGGTTGAAAGAGAATTAAAAAGTGGTACCAGATAAGTTGTTTCGCAGGTGGTTAAAGGAGTGGGAAATGTAAATCACAGAAGTTTTGTGGTACAGATTACATAAATGTAGTTTAAGGGTATATGATGATAATAGCAGTTAAGTGCTTGTATGTTGTAAAATGCTGTTCTTCTATAAATATACTGAAGTCAGGAACTGCATAGTTGCCCAATTAATGGAAAAGTACCCAAATGAGTAATGATTTCTGGGAGACACAGTGGTTCATAGAAAAAGAGGTGAAAAGAGGGGCTGTGGTAGAACGCTAAAGACTCAGCTATGTTAGTAGCTACTGTGTAGTGCCTCCTGGGTGTGGATGTTGAAATCCCACTCAGGACAGCAGTGGATAGTCTGTTTCTGCTATTTGTCCAGGTTGCATTTGGTGAACTGGTTGTTAAGCTAGATCTATGTGCATGTTTTAAACCTGCTGGTTATCAGTGGTGTGACTCACAAAATATCTCGTGGTAGCCAGCAGACTTATTTAGGGCAGAAGAGCAGAACAAAGGACTGTAGCCTCTATTCCTCACTTATATAGGTGGTATATTGATTGGAAGTGGTGGGATTCAAAGTGGCAGCTCATTTGTTACAAGGTCAATAACATTTTAATGTTCTGTACTTTGCTACTTTGTGGTTGTGTAATGCAGCTGGTGATGCTTATCACCATATGTGCACATTAAGAAGACAACAGTTTTACATGTTTTGTCACTCCATGATTTGTGGTAACCAATTTTTATTTTTCTGTTAGACTTTCTTAGATGATACTCTTTTACTGTAGATTAGAACAGCCAATGTTTGCGTTTAGCCTATTAGAATCCAATAAACAGGGGGCATGTATTATGAGCCCCCTTCTGTTCTTGTGCTATTGATAAGGGCTGCTTAGTTCTTTGTCTGCTCTTGGTCTGTGTCAGGGAGTATTCATACATCACATATTACCCACAGTGTTTATCTTCAGAAAATAAGTTGCTGTTAGCCACTCAATCTTTCTCCACACCATGTGACCCTGGTGCTGTCCAATCCCTACTGTTTTCTGGTTTACCAGCACATGTAGGCACTCTTCCCATATGTCAGATGGGCATAAGATAAATACACTGACATTTATATAACTATAATTGATATCTGGATAGGCAGCTGCACGGATAAAAATTTGCAGACAGCTAATAATTGCATGAGTAGATGCATATGCAGTATATTGAAAGGTAGCTAGAGAAAAAAAAACAGATAAATGTGTGACTGCAGAAAACATAAACTTGATACACTTCACAGAGCTTTACATGTGGGCACTTTTAATCTTTCAGTAAAGATTTTTAATACCTATCAAATATAGTGGATTATGAAACTATATAGTAAACTACCTGAAAGGGTGGTCAAAAGTGAGAATCTGTGGATGCATTCAAGAGGACATGAGACAGGTAGAGAAGGGTAGAAGGGGATGGATGGGGTGATAGTAGAAGGGGATGGATGGGGTGATAGAAGAATGTTAAATAAGAATTTTATTCATTTATTCATTGTTCAAATGCACCTACAGTACAGCCAGGAGGTCGAGTTTGGTCGCCTGCAACAGCAAAACAGTTAACTATATGATATATTCTATATGTGGCCCCAAGACAATTTATGTTCATTCAATGTGGCCCCAGCAAGCAAAAAGGTTGGACACCCCGATCTGTATAGTCAGTGTCAGTCAAACATTACATAGCTCATATAATTCCTGCCTTCCCTTAAACCTCATTCCTTCTCAAAAGCATTATTTTGCATATATTGTGCCCACAATTCCCATTTTTTCTTTGTAATTTACACCTACTCTTTTCTAAGGATCCCACTTCTATTTTTTTTTCTCTCTGTTACTATATTCACTACTTCTAGTATAGCTTGTTTAGACTTTGATTTCCATTTTCTAATGATTCCTTTTGGGGCAGCCACAAAAATTAAACTCAGCAAGGCCTTACTACATCTAGACAATTCTATATTACAGCTCAAAAAATAATTTCCTTAGTTACCCCAATTTGCTCACCCAGTACTTCAGAGTCTTAACTGTGTAGCTGTAAAATATCCCTTCAGATCAGGTAACCCTAAACCACCTTGTTCTACTGGAAGGGTCAGCTTATCTCATTTCATTTTATCATATCCCCATAAATATGGGTATTAAGCAGTTCTTGTGTGGGTACATAGATTGCAGCTATTGCCTTTGTTTTATCCTCTTAAATTGTGTATCCTGAAAAGACTTAAAACAGTCTCAAATCATTCCATACCACTGAAATGTCATCTTCTGTTTTTATCAGGTATAACATAATATCATCTTCAAATAAAGTCAACTTTTCTTAATTACCATAAAAATCATATCCTTGAATTTCTGAGTCTGTTAATTTCTTTGAAAATTGTTCTAAATATAATGCATATAACAAAAGGGAAACAGAACACTCATGCCTTGTTCCTCTGCTCAAACGCCTATCAGAGAGGACCCCCCGCTTTAATGTTCACGTACAATCCCTCAAATATCCTCCTTATCACCCTTATAATTTTATACTGAACGCAAATGCTTCCATTGCACAACTCATAATACCCCAGGTTATTCTGTTGAATACTTTCTCTGCATCAAGACCCACCAACAACAGTGGTATTTTCTTACATTCTGCTTCCCTCTGCATCTTCATTGTTCTATTGATGTTGTCAAATGTTTATCTCGCCTCCAAAAAACCACATTCATCCATATCTATTAATTTTGGTATCACCTTTGCCATTCATTTAGCCATTCTACACATAAACACTTTACAATCATGGTTTAGAATCAAAATGGGATATTAACTCTGTCCATGGGCATCAGGAACTAGTTTGACAGCTGAGATTCAATGTTTATAATTATCCTGAGTCAAATCAGTCAATTTAAATAGACTTCTAAAAGCAAAATCTTTGCATTATTGAACAATTTTGAACTTACGTTTTTGCCAGTAGGAATTATGGATATTGCAGTGTTTTAAAGTGGTTGATTGATTGACAGTTATTTCAGCCACTTTTTAACACAACTGTTAACAACGTCATGATAGTAAGGGCATTCAACTTGGATTTATTTAATACTAAGATGTCTAATGAAGTTCTTACTCACCTTTTGAATGAAACCATACATGCATTCATTGTTAAATAAAAGCGTGTTGCCTGTCTATTTGCACTCCATGTTTTATTTTGTGTCTTTAGTTTATATTTGAAAATAATCCCCCTTTGGAATGGCATGGCCAGAATCACAGAACAGCTTCCAAACAAGCAAAGCATTCAGCAAATGTTTTCTTCGTTCTCCAGGAACATATAGCTCTTTGCCAATAAACTAAGAGGAAGGGTCAGACTCTAGAAACAAGAGAAGGTATTTCAGATTGCCCATGAGCAATAAAGTAACCATAATGAGGTCTTATAGTTTCAAGTCATGATGAGCCTAGAAAAAAAAAAGAATAGAAAGCTAAAACATCAGCTTTTTGCAAAAATAGCTTGACATGGCTTTTGTCATAGGTTCATAGGTAGGTACTAGGCTATCGTCCCTGGGGCCTATACAAGCCCAGCCAAAAAGGTACCTTGGCTTTTGCCACCCAAGAAACTTATTTTCCTGTGCCACTGTCGAACAGAGCCACAGAGGTGATCCCCGGGGTGAATTTCCAATTTCCCATCCAATCATCAAGATTTTTCTTGAAGAGTGCTAATGAGGAGCTTTGTTTGATATAGATAGGTAGTTTATTCCAGAGTATGGGAAGTCTCTGGGACAGGAATCTATCCCTCCGGCATGTTCTGTTTATTGTGGTGACAAGGTTTAGGTCCCTAGAGCATTTAGCTCGGAGGGATTGGGATTTCTTTAAGTGGAGCATGTCCAACAGCTCTGGGTTTGACATAGCTTTGTATGTTAGGCAGAGATCACCTCTGAGTAGGAGATATGCGACAGAGTAAAGCTGGAGGTCTTTTAGACGGTCTGCGTAGGGCATCTGTTTGAGGCCGGTAATCCTCTTTGTGAGGTATTTCTGCGGCCTTTCAAGTTGTTGTAGATGTCTTGTGAGGTACATACCAAAAGGGGCGTTGTACTCTATAATGGGTCTAATGAGTGATGAGTAGAGGGGAACAATGACCTCTTTTTTTCTGGATGAGAAACCTTTTGTGATGAGGTGTGCCACATAGGAGGATTTCCTGACTACTGTGGCAATGTGATCATCAAAGGAGAGACTACTGTCCACTTGTGTCCCAAGGTCTCTTATCACACTTTTGGTGTTAAGTATACTACCGCCTATGTTGTAGTTCATGGGTACAGAGTATTTACCAAAGGGGATGACAATGCACTTTTTGGCATTGAGCTTGAGGCCATGGCTTTGACATTAGGCCCTTTTGTAGGATGTCCACATCGTTAGGAGTTTCGATTATGGCTCCTAGTTTGCAGTCCTCTGCGAACTTCGTTAGCCAAAGACCTTCTGTGTTATCCTGTACTTCAGAGAAGTAGATACCAAACAGGAGAGGACCCAGGACTGAACCCTGTGGTACTCCACTTGTCACTGGTCTGATGTCGGATTTGGAGTCTGCTACTTTCACAGTGTGGCTCCTGTCAGTGAGCCAGTTGGCAACCCATCTTGTGACATAGGGATTTATACCTAGTTTAGTGAGTTTATCTATAATTCCAGAGTGGGGGATGGTGTCGAAAGCCTTGGCAAGATCTAGATAGGCTGTGTGAACCACCTTACCCTTGTCTAGGGCTTTGGAGACTGCTTCAAAGAAGTCTATCAGGTTTAGGAGACATGATCTGACTTTTACAAACCCAAACTGGGTGGGGTCCAGAGTTTAGAGATTACCAATGTCTTTGTTTATAATTCCATGATGATACGTTCCATGGCCTTGCAGACCAGGCTCGTCAGGCTAATGGGGTGGTAGTTCCTGGGGTCCGTGGTGGCTCCCCCCTTGTGGAGTGGGATAACCATTGCTGTGCGCCATTCAGCAGGCACAAAGCCTGAGGTGAGGCTATGATTGAACATGGTACTTAGGTGGGGTGCCAGTTCATTCTGTAGTTCATGTAGAACACAGCCTGGGATGATGTCTGGTCCCATGGATGCTGTGTTCTTGGCTTTGGAGAGTGTGGTTTTTACCTGTGCAGCCATGATTACAGGAACTTTGCATTCTTCTGGAATAGAGATGGGCTCTTTAGGGGGTGAGAGGGGGGTAAAGTTAGCACTGAACCTATCTGCCAGGATGTTGGCAATATCAGTTGGGTCTGTATATTTGGTGCCATTGTGCTGTAATTCAGAGCAGATCTGAGTGTCGCCATTGAGATTCTTGACATAGCTATAGAATGCTTTGTGGTTGTCTTTAGAATCAGTGGTGATTTTATTTTGTAACTAGCTTTGGAGGATTTTATCAGGGATCTCAGCTTCTTACTGAGGCTGACCGGGGAGCTCCTCCACTCGTGGGATTTTACTCTCTTTTGCAACAGTTTCTTCCTTCTGTTTTGCAGTTTGTTTATGGCAGGGGACCACCAGATTGGCTTCCTTTTTTTTGGAGGATAGCGTCTTGGTTCTGTTTGGGATAGCACTATCCATGCACTAATGTAAATTCTTATAAAGTGCAATTGTATAGGATTCAGTAGTCATAACCGTATTGTCCATCTGCATGGGTGTCATGAAGTTCACCACTTCTGTCTTGAGAAGCATGAAGTTGGCTTTGGAGAAATTTTTTACCATGGTTTCCTTAATGGGGGGTGGGGGCAGGATGTGGATATCTAGGATAATTAGCTTATGGCCGGATCGGACCAATGAGGTGTTGACTTCAGGTGTGGAACACCGGTCACTCATGTTGGTAATGACTAGATCTGGGATATTGTTGCCCCTGGTGGGGGTGTGGATAAGTTCATCCAGGGCATTGGAGTTTATGAATTCCAGAAAGCGTTGAGTGAAGGAGTTGGTACATGAGTTGTTTTCCCAGTTAATGGTAGGGTAGTTGAAATCGCCCATTATTAGGGTGTTTGGTTGAACCCTAATATTTTCCAGTACATCAAGAAAAGAGGAGTGGGAATCCTGGGGCATGGTGGGTGATCGGTAGCAAGCTACAATTTGGATTGCAGTTCTGCCCGGAGTTAGTTGCACTTGGATAAACTCAGCTGCATTATGCTGAGCAACTAGCCTGGAGGTGTAGATATCCTTAATGAATATGGACACACCTCTGCCTTTGGTGTTCCAGTCCAGATTACATGGCCGAAAAGTGTGGTATGAGTGATAGCCTGGTAGTGCAGGGGGTGCTCTCTGGAGCCTTGAACCAGGTCTCAGTCACTGCACAGATATCGATGTTCTCCATTTTAAGGAGTACCTCGAGTGAGTGCATTTTGAGATTTAGACTTCTAGCATTGAGTAGCATCACCCTCAGTTTTTGCTTGCCTGTTCCTGTTACAGTGGTGAATTTGTCATTTGAACCTTGCCTAAAAAAGGCACTATAGGGGTGTCAAGAACCTTAGCCAGTATCCGGAATCCCAGGGGTGACAGGTGCAGGCCATCTCTGGCAAAGCATCGTGGTCTGTTGAGCATGTCATCCCAGACAGACAGATACTGGATCCCTTTAGAATGGCACCAGAAGCTTAGCCAATTGTTGAAGTCAATCATTTTGTCCTTGTACTGCGGCATCATTCTGGGTGATGGCAGAATGCTACTCAGGGCTAGGGTCATACCTGCCTGGGCTATAAGATCAGAGAGCTCTTCCGTGTCTCTTTTCATGTAGTCCAGGGAGGTACATCTCAGGTCATTCACACCAACATGGACAATGACAGAGTCATATTTGTACTTGTTGTGGAGTGACCTGAGTGCGTGGGTTATGTGGTGGATCCTGGCACCCGACAGGCAACTGACAGTAACCTTCCCCTTATTTAGCCTGGGTGAGTGGGACATCAGTGTGCCTGACTATAGAGTCACCTATGACTAGTGTGTTGGGTACACTGTTTTGCCTTATTGGCTGTGGTTGAGTGGCACACTGAGTCTGTGGGCTATGTGTCATTTGGGTTGTGTTGGGCGGTGGAGGTTGCATGCATTTCTGCTTTGGAGGTCTCTGTTGCTTGAGCAGATTATTATTGAGAGCCCCCGTGAATGTTTTTGTGTTTCTATGTGTGGATTTTGGTGGTGTAGATTTAGTAAGACTATGTGATGAGTGTGGTGTGGTGCAAGTGTTTACTTTCTCCTCTTGTCTGTCAAGTTCAGTCTTTATTGGAGAGAGCTTTACCTCCAGTTTGGCTAGATAAGTGCATCTCTCACAGGTTGTAGTGTTGGGTGGTAGGAGGAGAGGGTTGTCTGTGTACATGAGGCAATTTCTACATTGCCCCATGATGCCCAGATTCATCAGATAGACAGGAGAGAACACTGGGAGCTGACTCTTGGACTTGCCTGAATAAAAAACTATTTTCCTCTAGATAAGTGAGGAAAGTGAGTACAAGAGCTGTTTTTCTCTAAGCAAGTGAGGAAAGTAAGTACCAAAACTGTTTTCACTAGGTAATGAGGAAGGTTGAGTGCTGTAGTAATTAGTAGGTTATTTAATGCTTACAAGTTCTGAACAAGTGCTGATCATGAATAAACAAATTCAAGTGCTAAAACTAAGAATCTGTTTCTGGACTAAACTAGTTACAGGAAAGGGGGGAAACAAGTGCAAATGTGGGCTTTTAAATCAGAAATTTGAGAGAGATGGAAAAACTGCCCAAACGGCCAATAACTACAATTTATGGGCCAGAACCACTCCTTATGTGGTAGATAGGTTACCTAGTCCTTACCACTCCCACTGATAAGCTAGATGGCTTCCCTCCAACATAGAAAGCTTGGGGGGGCTCAGAAGCTTACATACAGTCCTGGATACAGCAAATCTGAATCTGGACTACACTAGTTACAGGAAAGGTATATATATATATATATATATATATATATATATATATATATATATATATATATATATACACACAGAAAAGTAGCTAAAACAGCAGTCAAAAAAATTCAAATGCAGTGCAAGCTAGCACACTTGAGTATGTACCATCTGTGGTATAACACATACAACAAGACAAAACACACACATGGAGTTTCTGTTTGTACAATTCCCATATTATACAAATTAAATGGAATACATTGTTGTGTATAGGTATACATATTTACTGTAAGCCTATTGCTAAGCTTTGTTTCTAGGTTCAGGCACCAGCATCAGTTGTGAACCGGTAAATCTTACAGGGGGGCAAGGCAGTGTTAAAATGGACAGACAGGAGAGCCTACTGGCAAACATCTACAGGTAACTGCTTGGAATGGTACGGGTCTATATTATAAAATTGAATGTTTAGGTTGTCGAACACCTAAACGTTTACACCTAAACAGTGAAAGCTGAAAACCGCGAATGGTCACTTATACAAATTTTTTCACAGGGAAAAAATTTGCTTGGCTGTTATCAGGAATTTGCCCTTTTCCTCAATGTGCAGAGATCTCAGAGTTGGTAGATTTAGTTAGGGGGGTGTGGGGGCCAAAGCCCCCCACATAATTAGGGTTTGAAAGTTTGTTTTCCTGTCCGCCGGCCAAGCTAATAATTTTCCCTGTGAAAAAATTCACAGAAGTGGCCGTTCACTGTTTCCAGCTTTCGCCATTCAGGTGTCGATGTTTAGGTGTTCGACAACCTAAATGTTCGATTTTATAATATAGACCCGAATGGTACAGCTCACTCATCACTGTCATCATTTAGATATGTTCAGTCATTTATTCATATTCATAATCATTCATAAATGCAATACCAGAATTACACTTTAGAATGAAAAGCTCATTGCTGAATATGGTTTAGTCTGTATGACACAGAAAGTTGTAATGAACACCTATCTTCCAGAGACAGAACACAGTTTCAAAGGTACATATACATGCTAGTTCCATATTTGTCTCAAGGGTGCTTTGTCATTTAAAACCTGTGCTTGCTCATTCATTAGTCTTTTGAAATAGAAGTAGTTTGAATTACTACAATGCACATCTACAACACTTGATTATTTCATAAACAGGTTGAGAAAAAGAGCAGTGCAAATAATAGTTTGAATTACTACAAAGTAGCATAAAAACAGTTGCTAATTTTACATTGTGACTCACGTGAACAGCAAAACTGCATACATTCAGAAGCTGTTGACACAATGAAAAAGTCTGCCAGCCACGGCAACTTCTGGGATCACACATCTTGCAAAAGCCATATATTTATTTTGATTTACTATTTTACTGGCTAAATACAGCTCTTCACAGCAGAAAAAGAATCACCCTATATATTTTTTTTTTATTTATTTTATTTTGACATTTGTTAACCTGGTATGTTGGACTGACCATGACCCATTTTCAGCAGAGGCCTGGGGAGAAAACTCCTTACAGAAACATGTCGTAAGCCAGTGTAAAACAATATGCACAGAAAAGTTACAAATACAAGTGTATACTCTAGTACAGAGGTAAAGTACAGTTGTGTACAGTTGTGTACACTTACCATAAATGTAGATGTTCGAGTGTATTCACTGTTGCAGTCATCACATTTGGGTTATCCCTGCCAGGGTTATTCCTGCCAGGGTAGCCCTCAGTTGGCCCGAATACCAGAGGCTTAGTATTTCTGTGTTAGTTGTCGTCGCTCCAGAACTGACATCTGTCGTCAGTGTTATAAATTAAGGCAGCTGACGTCATTACATCAGTTTTTTCTTGCCCTGTCAGGAATCCTCAAGAGGGAGCTAGGTTATGATGGAAGAACACCACCAGTAGAAAGTAAATACCAAAACATCCATGTAAGGCTATAGAGAGAGAGAGAGAGAGAGACAAGGGGGATGGAGGGAGGAAAACCAGGACTGCAACAGTGAATACACTCAAACATCTACATTTATGGTAAGTGTACACAACTGTACAATGTTCTTCGTGTTTCACTGTTGCAGTCATCACATTTGGGTTGATTCCCAAAGCTGAAGAAAATGGTGGAGGCAGTCAAGAAGACTGGGGGATGGCTAGGATGCCCTGCAAGACAGCTGTGGCAAAGCCTGCCTTGGATTTGAGAGAAGATAGGCAGGTGGTAATGCTTGGTGAAGGTATGAACATATGTCCATGTTGCAGCCTCCAGGATGTCCCTGGTGAGGACCTCTCTGAGGAAAGCTGCAGAGGTGGAGGTTGCTCTGGTAGAATGTATCCTGACCTCCTTGGGGGGGAGGTTTCCCATTCTGCTTGTAGCAGAAATGGATGCAGTGTGCTATCCATTTGGAAATGGTTTGTTTGGATATGGCCTTGCCCTCTGCTCCTGTAGCAAAGCTGACTAACAATTGATCAGTCTTCCTAAATGATTTAGTCCTGTCTAGGTAGAATCTGAGCTGTCTGTGCACATCTAGAGAGTGCAGAATCCTTTCCCCCTTGTTTTGTGGGTTAGGGAAAAGGTGGGCAAATGAATGGATTGGTTGAGAGCCACACTGGACACCACTTTTGGCATGAAGGATGGGTTAGTCCTGAGGGAGACCCTGTCAGCGTGGAAAATGATGAAGGGCTCTACAGTCATTAGTGCTTGCAGCTTGGATACTCTTCTAGCTGAAGTGATTGCCAGAAGCAAGACTGCCTTCCAAGAGAGGAACTTAAACTCTGCTGATGCTGCTGGTTCAAAGGGGGGCAGGGTGAGTTTTTCCAAAACAAAGTTAAGGTCCCAAGCTGGGGTAGGTGCTCTTCTGGGTGGCCTCAAGTTGTTAGCCCCTCTTAGGAACTGTTTGATGAGAGGGTGGGAGAAAAGAGGTGGCTCTGTGCTGAAGTGACCAGAGATGGTAGAGGCATAAATTTTAATGGAAGAGAAGGATAGACCCCTGTGTAGTAAGTCAACCAGGTAATCAAGAATGAGAGATAGGGAGGGCTGGGCAGTTCTGGCTCCCTTAGCCTGGATCCAGGTGCAAAACCTTTTCCACTCACCAGTATAAGACTTTCTAGTGCTAGGGCGTCTGGCCTCACATATAACATCTGGAACTAGTTTGCTTAGATTGGCAGATTGTGCAGTGGTTAGGGAATAAGCCAGGCTACCAGATTGAGGGTTGCAATTGGGGATGCATGAATTCTCCATTCCTCTGGGTCAGGAGTGTTGGGATCTGAGGGATATGCCATGGTGGCAGTGGTGACAGGCTTCACAGCAGAGGGTACCAGTGCTGGCATGGCCAGTCTGGAGCAATCAGGATTGTCCTCAGTTTTTCCTCCCTTATTTTGAGCAGTATCCTTGTAATGAGTGATAGAGGGGGGAATGCATAGACTGAGGTTGACCCAATGGAAGGATAGAGCATACACTTTCCAGGCCTTGCTGTGAGGTTCCCTGGTGCAGAATTTGCTGGACTCCATAGCATATTGCCTACTCCGAGGTGATCTCTGCCTACTTACTTAACAGGAAATGCAACTGCTCTCTTCCTCCTTTGCCTCTCAAACCCTCCTCTCTCCTTACCCCTGGCTAACCTCTCCTTACTTCTCAACCTCTCCTCTCCTAACCCACTCTTAATTATTAATTTGTTTCTTATAACAAATTACTTCCACCAACTTCTATACTATATACTCTCTTCTTCTGAACTATTTGTTCATTCTGCTGTTTGTTTATCACATTGACATTGAATCAAACTGTTTGTGTCTTTTGTTTGATCTTTTTATTATGTACTATGTATTTTTTATACTATGTATGTTTTACTTTGATTTTAAAATGTATCTAATTAGATTTGTGGAGCTTTTCTCCCCGGGCATCCACTGAAAACTGGCTCCCTGAGCCCAGTGGACCTCCCCGGTCATCAAACTGGAAATAAATAAATAAATAAATAACATATAAAGCTACATCAAACCCAGAGCTGTTGAACATGCTACAAGTAAAGAAATCCTAATCCCTCCGAGCTACATGCTCTAGGGACCTAAACCTTGTCACCACAATAAACAGGACATGCTGGAGGGATAGATTCCTGTCCCAGAGACTTCCCATACTCTGGAACAGGCTACCCATCTATGTCAAGCAAAGTTCTTCATTAGCACTCTTCAAGAAAAATCTTGATGAGTGGATGGGAAACAGGAAATACACCCCGGGGATCACTTTTCTGTCTCTGCTCAACAGTGGTACAGGAAAATAACTTTCTTGGGTGGCGTAATCCAGGGAACCTTGTTGGCTAGGCTTATGTAGGCCCTTGGGCCGATAGCCTAGTACCTACCTATGAACCTATTAGCTGATGGTTGGAGTGGGAAGCAAAGAGGTCGACCTTCAGGGTGCCCCATTTCTGGGTTACAAGGGTGAAGGTTATTTGGTCTAGCTGCCACTCATGTGGGTTTAGAAGATTTCTGCTTAAGTTGTCTGCCAGAGAGTTTAGAGAGCCTGGCAGGAATTGTGCTAGCAGGTGTAGTTGCATGGCTGAGGCTGTGTGCCAAAGGGTCATGGCGAGTCTGCACAGAGAGTATGAGTGAGTCCCTCCCTGCTTGTTGATATACCACATCCCAGTAGTATTGTCTGTTTTGATCAGTAGAGGCCCCAGAGAGAGTAGGGGTCTGAAGGCTGTCAGAGTTTGCTGAACAGCTAACATCTGTTTTTGGTTGATGTGCAGATGTATTTGGTTTGGGCTCCATTAGCCCTAAATGCACCTGCCATCTGGGTGTGCACCCCAGGCATAGTCTGATGCATCTGTGGTGAGGGTCTGGGTGGTGTTGGGTTGTGAGAAGGGTAGTCCCTTCTTGTGGTTGCATGCTGCTGGCCACCAAAGGAAATCTTTCCTTAAGTAAGGTACCATTGGTATAAGAGTTTCCAGGTCTTGGGAGTGTTGACACCAAAGTTTTTTTAGGTACCATTGTAGTTTCCTCATATGCAGTCTGGCATATGGAATGAGAAGAATGCAAGAAGCCATGAACCCCAGAGCTTGTAGGATTTTCCTTGTGGATAACTGGGGTCTGGTGTCTAACTGAGAGAAGTAGGTTGCCAGGTAGGTTTGTTTTTCTGGTGTAAGGAATGCCATCTGGGATGTCATGTCCTGGCTTGCTCCCAGGAATACGATTTTTTATGTGGGTACTAGTTTGCATTTCTTTTCATTGATAGTATACCCCAGTGAGGTCAGTAGGTCCTTTACAAAGATCAGGTACTTTAGCAGCTATTCCTGACTGTCTCCCTGAATCATGCAGTTGTCTAAGTATGGGTAAATGTGAATATTTCTTTGTCTGCAAAAAGCAATGGCGGGAGCTAGGCATTCTGTGAAATCTCTGGGAGCAGTGGATAAGCCAAAGGGAAGTGCAGAGAACTGAAAGTGCAGTGATCCCGCCCTGAAGCAGAGATATTTCCTGCAAGATTCCCTGACTGGGATGTGTAGGTAGGCCTCTTTTAGGTCTAGGGTGGCTAACCAAGCATCCTTGGAGAGCTTAGGTAGAAGTTGCTGGAGGGTGAGCATTTTGAATTTTGGTATCACCAGGAAAGTGTTTAGAATGGATAGATCGAGGATGGGGTGCCAGGTGGCCTCTTTCTGGGTAACAGGAAGAGTCTGGAGTAGAAACATTGGCCTACCTGTTCTGCAGGAACATGCTCAATTGCCCTTATCGAGAACAGGGAAAGGACTTGCTTTCTGGCCTCTGCTCACTGGTTTGGGGGAAGGTCTGGGAACTCTTTTGGGGATGGTGGAGTGTGGAAATAAAATTTGTATTCCTGGGACACTATGTTGAGGACCCACCAGTTGTTGGTAATGGTGGCTCAAGTGCTTCCGTGGAAGGAGAGTTTTCCTCCTAGGGGCTGGAAGTGTGAAGCCATTGTGAGTTTTTACCATGAGGGGGTGGCTTAGCACTCCCTGGATTTGAAGAGGAAGAACTCCATTGCTTAGATCTCTGCATTCCCTGGAGCTGCTGTCTGGGGGGCTTGCTTCCCCGAGGTCTGGGCTGAGCTGACCTGGAGGGGGCAGGAAAGGACCAGTGCTTGGAGGGGCAATGCCTACTGAGCCTCAGTGGCTGGATCTGAAAGAAGTCTTTAACTGTCTGCATAGATTTAGCTTTTTCTTCCATCTTTTTTAAGACCTCCTCTGCCTTGGTGCCAAATAAGTTGTCTTTGTGCAGTGGCATCCAATAATTTGTATTTAACATGGTCTGGCAAGGGCTGTTCCTTTAGCCAAGCATGTCTTCTAAGGACAGAACCAGTGACTGCTGCCCTGCAAGATGCTTCTAGGGAGTTAAAACCACATTGTAAGGTGTGCTTAGTTACTTGACTTACAGAATGCATTAACTCTTGTAACGCTTTATTTTCTGCACAAGCAGAAAAGTAAGATATTTTTTATTTGAGGAGTTCTATGGTACGTTGCTGATATTTCAGCATATGAAACTGAAAGTTTAGTGCTCTAATAGCAAGAGTAGCAGAGGTGTATACTTTTTTACCCCATCTGTCTAATGCTCGGGAATCTCTATCTGAGGGGTGTGGGATTCATAGCAAAAGTTGCTTTAATTCCTTTAGGTCCTTTTGAGATAATCTCGGAGTCAGCAGTAGGATTTTTGAATAGAAATTTGTGAGAGTCAGAGACTCTATAGTACCTGTATGGTTTCCTGAGAGCAGGAGGGAGGGTGTCAGGAGTCAAACTGGATTCCATAAAAACATCATCCACAACATCCAAGACAGGAGGAATGGCCAGAGGTCTGTGCTGTGAAAGATCTAGGAATTCCCTGTGTCTTTTCTTTGACTGAGGGTAGTCCTGACATTCCCATTGGAAATGTTCCCTTAAGGTATGTAGGGTTTCTCCAAAGGAGAAGTCCTCGGGTGGAGAGGCTGAAGGGATGGATTCCTCTGCTGAGAGGGGTTGCATATCTTCATAATCAGATGCATCAGAGTCATCGGACTCCTGTTCAGATAAAACTACTGGGGACAAATCTCTTTTTCTTTTGGAAGGGGTAGCCTGACTTACCCTAATAAGCATTATAAGGTCTTCCACCATTTTAAGCATCTGAGACTGAGGCAAGGAAGCAGGTGCCTGAGATTAGGTCATCAGTTTCTTGGGTGTGGTTCATACTCTAGGCCTTAGAAACTCAGTAGTTTTCGAAAGAGTGGTAGACGTGAAAGAAGTTGTTGGTCTGTGTCGAGAATTGGTAGTGCAAAGTACTTCCTCAGAAGACAGTGTCTGCTCAGCGGCTCTGGACCCATCCAAGGTAGAGACATCAGCAGGATCCTTAGTTGATGAAGAGTCTCGTGACATACCAGACTCCAAAAGGGTCTCGGTAGCAGCCTGCAAATCCACAGAAGTGGGCATCAGAGGCTGAGAAAGTGCCTCACTGAGGACCGGAGAACAGACAAATAGCTTAACGGAAGCATCGTTGGCAATTTTGGACCTGTGTGGTTTGTCTCTGTCTTTATCTTTACATTTTTTCAGAAGATCTGCTATTGGATGGCTTACCGAAGCCATATCAGAATTTGAGGACTGAGAGAGAAAATATCTAGTTACAATAAGGGCCCAATGACGTATAGTTCTGGCATTGAACAGAGCACAAAAGCGACAGCAGGAGACATCGTGGTCTGGGCCTACGTAAGTAGCGCAGTAGGAATGAAAATCTCGGTGTGGTATTTGCTTTCCACAGGCGAGACAATTGTTACGTTATTCTGACATTGGTTAGAGCAAAAAAAAAAGGATCCCCAATGGGGTACTTAGCTTTAGAAGACTTCAACTTCAATTTCAGAACCGAAAAACTCAGGTAGCGGCCGACCAGCATTTGTGCAAACTGCTTCTGCTTCAGGCTCCTTGGCAAGAAAGACTGATGTAATGGCGTCGGCTGCCTTAATTTATAACACTGATGACCTGACATCAGTCCTGGACCGACAGCAACCGATGCAGAAATACTAAGCCTCTGGTATTCAGGCCGACTGAGGGCTACCCTGGCAGGGATAACCCAAATGTGATGACTGCAACAGTAAAACACGAAGAACATCTGAAGATACCACTAAGATCTCAAATACAAAACATACAATACTTGAATTATTAAATCAGCAGGCAGTGACATAAATGATACAAGAAGTCAAAGATGATTACTATGGTTACTACTACGATCTTCCAGAAGTGTTGCCCATTTATCAGCACTGTCCATTGTCTTCCTTATTATTTTTATAAATCCAGACTGCATGTTCTTACACAGTCAAATCTTTTGTCTTTCCTCCACCTTTATCAGTTGCTGTTTTATAAGAATAGCATTTAATATCTTGTTTTACTATTTATCTGTTTCATCATTGAATGTTTTTGGAAAACTGTGTACTAAACAAGTTAGATAAGTTACAGTGGAAACTCATCATCTACATAGTTTCATGGAGATAGTAAAGGAGCCAACCAGAGAAGGGAAACTACTGCTGCTAATGCACAAAGGAGCAGCAAGGACACTACTGGCCAGCAATGACTAATAAATGGCCTGACTCATAATGCAAAGTAAACAATGAAGCCTCAAAAATGAAGGTCCTTGCAGGACAACATATGGGTCAGACTGTGAGAAGACTAGGGATTCATGTCAAGCAGCCAAAGCCCGTGGCATCAACTCCATGTTCCATGAAAAGAAAAATGTGAGTCAAACTACAGCCATCAAAACTATAAACAGAAGCAAAGTAATAAAATGGGATGGAAAACGTAAAAAACATTTTAGCCAACACTTTCAGACCCATCTGCACCCCAGGCCATTTTTCAACCCCCTTCAAACCTCACACCCACCCACTCTCATATATATATATATATATATATATATATATATATATATATATATATATGTGTGTGTGTGTGTGTGTGTGTGTGTGTGTGTGTGTGTGTGTGTGTGTGTGTGTGTGTGTGTGTGTGTGTGTGTGTGTGTATATATATATATATATATATATATATATATATGTATATATAGATAGATATAGTAACTCCACAGTCACACAACCACAAGCTAATCTGCAATTCTACAAACTGCTTCTCAGTAATAGCAAACTTCATTTTTGACTAAACAGAAAGACCTGCACTTAATTTCAGAACTGCTTTAGCATTAAGGACTTTTGATTACAGTCCTTCATGTTGGGTGGCTCTGTTTTAAGAATTTTATTAAAACATCATGCTGCAGAGAATGAAACCAGAGCTGGGGGCTTCGACAGGACAGTGGGAACTGAGAAGGTGTAAAAAAGGATCAAAGAGGGAGGTGACAGTGGTGCGATTAATGAAAATACTGAGAAAAAAGAAAGAGGAACAGGAGAAGGAAAGCAGTTTGTTAAACATGCAAAGCAAGGCTTGCAATTAGGGATAAGGAGTGGCTCAACAAGAAGTAGAAGGAAGTGAAGGAAGAAGCCAGTCAATATGAGGAAATATGACAAATCAATGAACCTGGCTACAAGGGACTGAAGGATGGACAAAGCATTCTAGTCAAGGGAAAAGGTACAAGGCATGGGGAATGAATAAGGCCTTTTTCAGGTATATCTCTATAAGGAAGAAAGCCCTACAAGAATTAATCAAAGAGCTAAAAAAAATGGGAGGGAGTTGAAAGCACAATAAAAATGGATTAATACACTGCTCAGGGAAACAGTACATGAATGGCCTAGGGGTATGTTTAGACAGAACTACAAAAAGATGAATACTAGCATGAATAGGGTGGAGGAGGAGGTAAAAGCCTTGAAGATGGATGAGGCACAGGCTTCCCAGGTGGCAACCCCAAGGATACTGAGGCTATCTGAAGTCATATTCTGGTGTAGCAAAACTCTAAAGCAGGTCTCCAGAGGAGTAAGTGCTCACAGAGAACTGGAGAATTGCTTATGTGACTCAAATTTCCAGGTTTTAACTAAGGATAAACTTCAGCTAACTAATGCACTGAGCAGTATCAACTAGGAAGTCAGCTATTTATATGAAATGATTATAGATAACATAAAGTAGGAAAAGAACCCAGAGATAATCATAATGACAGCTATATACCACAAGGCCCACTATAAAAATGTGATTGTTAAAGCAAACATCCAAACGGGAACAGTCATGAGAGAAAGAGGGTTATGGATACATTCATACACTGAAAGAGACATTACTCAAGAAAGTACAAAAAGCTATGAAGCTAGAGAGAAAGAGGTGGACAAGTGGGAATATGGGGGGGTGAATGAAGATCTAGAACTTAGTTTCTCAGAGGTAAGGAGGACTATGGTTATGTGATTAAGTCTGCAAACTGCAAAAGAAAGATTATACAAAGCTGACCCCAAAACAAAAGAACAAAAAGAAGCACAGGCAATAATATGCAGACATAATGAGCCATTTTTACCATGGATATAAGGAAATAGTTATTTAAAAAAATTGGAAATTGATATGGGGAATAATTTCCCACAATGGATGGTTGATGTCCTGAACATGGAGGAATAAAAAATCAGGAGAGGTAAGTGGGAGCCCCTCTGACTATATTTATTTAAGAAGAACTTAAAAGTACACGGTAATGATGAGGTACATGTGACATTAATAGCTGAAAGGGATATATCAGCACTAATATTATAAATCCTAAAAGCAAACAGTAGACATGGTTAGGCACCTGGGCCAGGTATGGCATCTCAAGGGTAACCATTAATGGTAACTTCAATGAAGCTGCGTTTCCCTCAGAAAAAAACTTCTGTCATTGTTCTTTTCTTTGCCTGTCAGCATCTCTAAACTGCATAAGGAGAGACCTCCATAACCACTGACTGGAAGGTTACCTTCTTCATGTTGATAGCTTCCCTCATCGTTGATGTCCACAAGCAGATACTGAATTACCGCAGTGCTAGGCACCATCCACCATCCAGCCACAGATCATTACCGTTGCCTTAACAACTGAGGTCATAAACATGTTCCCTTCAGACTCAATGTCACAAGCCTCACTTTGAACACAGTCAAAATCTTTTTGGCGGTAGAAGCTGAACTTATCTCCTACAGAAGCTTCAAACACATGTTCCAAAAATATCTTCACTGCTCATCTGAGGATTTTAGCTCTGTTTGGATGATACTCCATCCAATTCACCACCAAGGTTTAGTCATCTGCCAGCTCCTCTCCACTCTTCACTAGGATTCTGGAACATGTAGCTGCAGGTTTGTTGATATGACAGCAATGTCTGTCATTGGCCTTCAGACAAATGAGGTCTGGTCCCAAGTATACTTATGAGACAATCCATGACTTGCACAGAACTCCATTAATAACTCATCACCTGCTTCATAGTTCTTCCTTCCAGTCATGCTCCTCCAATTAATTTCATCATTCTTCACATTATCTCTGAAGTCTTCCAGTAAGACTACAAAGTCCTTAGGCAGTACCTTCTTGGGCATGGCTCCCTCCAAGGAGGCTGGCTATTCTGTACAACTGTTTTCTATCTAACACACAACTGCCAGGGTTTTCATCTCTACAACTTACAGTTATACTGTCAGAAAGTTCTTATTCACTAGGAAAACTCCAACTGCACAGTCCTCAGTTGGGGCCTTTTGGCTATCTCCATAATCCTCCTAGGCTTTTTATGAGAAGAAGCTTCAAAAGAAGAAAGGGAGCAGCAGAGGGCACCTGTAGTGGAACATCATACTGTCATATTCCACTGCCATGTCGTGTATAGAGATGAGTCCAACTCAACCTCATTATTACCTTTCCACCTCTTGCACTTATAAAACAACCCTGAAGGCTGTGCAGTTTCAGCCTAAGTACAGGCTTCATTCCAGCAGAGTGGAGAACTGCCATTGTCATCCCCTTGCACAAAGGTGGTGCCACTACTGACCCTGGAAACTATTTCCCCATTAGATTGACAAGTCTGATCTGTAAAGCCATAGAGCATATTATTACGGATATCATAAAGAAGGACATAGGCAATCTCCAAGCACTTGACCCCACCCAGTTCGGAATCGTCAAGAGCAGATCTTGCCAGTTGAATCTGGTTGACTTCTTTGAGACTGTCATCAGGGCCCTGGATGAGGGTAAGTCAGCACACACAGCTTACCTCGACTTGGCCAAGGCCTTTGACACAATCCCCCACTCAGGCATCATCGAAAAGCTAACACAACTTGGCGTAAATCCTTATCTCATCAGGTGGGTGGTCAACTGTCTCACCAACAGGACTCTCAAAGTCAAAATAGGCACCTCCACCTCTGATAGCAGACCTGTCACTAGTGGAGTTCCCCAGGGATCTGTCCTGGGACCCCTACTGTTTGGCATCTATTTCTCAAAGGTCCAGCCAAAGACAAAAGGCATGTGGTTGACCAAGTTTGCAGACAGCTGTAAGTTGGGTGCTGTCATTGACTCCCCAAATGATGTTAACATACTGCAAGAGGGTCTCAAAGCAACTAACGACTGGTGCCAAAGTCATGGCCTCAAGCTAAATGCAAAAAAATGAATCATCACACCATTTGGCAAAAAACATGACCCCTACTGATTACCACATCAACGGCAACCCCCTACACACACATCCTGTGGTGAGTGACCTGGGCACTCAGGTTGATAACCTCACATTCAACCATCATGTGGCGACAATGGTCAAAAAAGCCTTTTACATGGTTCATCTCATAAGTAAAGAGATTGCATCCAGAAAAAAGGAGGTTATTACTTCTCTATACTCCTCCCTCATTAGACCAATAATTGAGTATGGTGCCCCATTTGGGATGTACCTCTCCAAACATCTGCACCAACTGGAAAGGCCACTGAAATACTTCACAAAGAGAATCCATGGCCTCCAACAATTGTCCTATGCAAACAAGCTCAAATCACTATCACTCTACTCGGTATCGTACAGTTTGCTCAGGAAAGATCTGTGTCTCACCTACAAGGCAATCTTGGACCCTGCCCTACTAGAGATGCTCCATATCCATAAGTCTAACTCCTTGCAAATTACCCACTTGATAGGCATCAATCTAATATGCCCCATCTCTGGAATTGACTTCCCATACACATCAAACAGAGCATCTCACTGACCTTCTTCAAGAACAACCTTGATGAGTGGATGGAAAACCACAAATTTGTCCCAGGGGTTCCACCTGTGTCCCTCAATGACAGGGGTGACAGGTGCTGAATGAGGTTTCTTTTGGGGGATAAGCACTTGGCTAGGTTTGTAAGGGCCCCAGGGCCATTAGCCTAGTAACTTCCTATGATCCTATGATGCTATGAACCCTTCTCACCAATGAGGTGAAATTTCACATCTCAAATGTTAATTATCATTGTAAAGGTCTGTGTTCCCTGTACCCAACATGCTCTTTGTTGATTCTCAGCTGGCACAAAATCTGATCCCCATGTCCTTCACCTTGTAGGTGGCATTACCATAAAATGACTACATGGAGACATTTTAGACTGAGTATTATATGGGTAATCAAGCCTCTAAGTGTTTGCTGACAAACATCAGTCACACTTCATTGCCAGGGCTTGGTCCCATGAACCCAAGTCCAGCCACACAACTGTAAGTTTTAATGCAAATTTTCATAGGGATCTTCTTTTCAAACTGAGTCATGTCTTGCCCCTCAGCTCATACCTGTTTGCCAAAGGAGGACCTACCAAATGCATAAAAGTCCAGATGAAATGGCTCAGTTCTATTTGTACAGAACCTCATCAGGCAGTCTAATCATTTATTTTTGTTGCACATATATTTTCTAAATGTTGCTTGAAATTTTATTGCTTATCCAATGTAATGCAAAAAATATTTAGATGACTCGACTGATGATATTCTCCAGCTGCCCCAGCAGTACTCTGAATTATTTTTTGCTTATCCAAATACATTGTTTGCTGACTTTTAATGTTAGCTTCCATTAAAACACACCAGCGAGCCCAGTGACCAAACAGCTCAAACAATTCACCAAACAGGTACACCGTAGTCAACAGGACCGGAATGACTTCACATTTAAAATAAATCCAAGTTTTATTAAGGAAATTAAAACAGATTTAGTGCTTTCATCCCCATCCACTGGGACTTCATCAGAATCATTGAACACATTTTACCAGCACATTTAAATAGACCAATTAATTAATATCGTAATCAGTGATGTAAATGAGGAATTGTAAAGGTACCATATCCAAAAATTATATATATCCACTCTCCCTTAAAACAAACAGCTGATAAAATTTATAAAAGTGTGCATGAATTAAAAAATGTGTGTAAAAATATATATTTAAAACCTTCAATAACATAACTTTGTAAAAAAGTACATATGTTCCAATGAGACTCTATTAAAACATTAAAACATCTTATTAAAGTTGGATTTATTTTAAACTTGAAGTCATTCCAGTCCTGCTGACTACAGTGTACCTGTCTGATGAAATGTTAGCTTCCATGCCATTTGTTTTGAGCCAAACAATCAGTATATCTAAGAGAGTGCACTTCTTGTCATGATCTTTACTTTTGTTTACACATAACATTTTGTTATCTGTAAATTTTGGGAGCCAGACATTATCAGGGATTCACATAAAAGGTGAAAAAGTCAAGCCTGCAACTGATCCCGAAGAATGCCTTTATCTGCATTTTCCATACTATATTTACTTGCAAATGAATACAAGGAACATCACTGATTTAAAGCTGTTTGTATTAAAGTGATGCTTTTAATATCATGTGTTGAAGAAAACTTTTTTTAAAAAAAAAAATCAATCCACTGTTCCATGACATGTTCAAAATGAGCACTGAAATTTTAATTCTTTTGAAAGCAGAAAGTTTTCCTTGTTACCCTCATTGTAACCTATCCCCATACCTATAAAAAGGTTAATACTGCATTTCCATCAGAACTTTTAATTCTAGACATGTTTATGTATTGTATTGCCTTATAACTTTCTTTCCGAATTTAACCACAAGGAAATATAAAAAGGAACAGCAGACATGGATCAGTGTTACTTTCTACATGAAGTTTTACTTTGTTTGTTCTAATTTGTATCAAACATATTCATCCTCTTCTACAGTGAATGTCATATTTGTTCCATGCCATTTTGAATTCTGCCACTTTTCGCTATAGTTGGTGTGATGTTAATCCATGCATGTACAACATCTGTGAAGAATTACTTTCCCACATCTCACGAGTTGCACTTCAATAGTTAGTGTGATGTTAATCCATACATGTACAACCCCCATGAAGAATTACTTTCTCACATCTCACATGAGTTACATGTTAGTAGTAGGGGTGATGTTAATTCATGCATCTGCAACCCCCCATGAAGAATTCCTTTCCCACATCTCACACGAGTTACACTTCAGTAGTTGGAGTGATATTAATCCATGCATGTACAACCCTCAGTGAAGAATTACTTCCCCACATCTCACATGAGTTATACTTGTATTTTTTGTAAGTTGTGTCCCTTGTTCACCTGAAATTTCTTCTGAAAGATGGCACCCCCTTGAACTTTACTGATAACTTTAAAATAACGTTAAAGTATTTGAAAGTTTCTACCATGTCTCCTATTCCTCATGTGCTCAACCTTGTATACAGCAATTTCTTGAACCTTTCCTCAGATGGATTTTTGAACTGATCTTGTTAGCTTTCCTAGAACAGTTTTAATCCTATTTAAGTCACTGTAAACCTGGGATCTCCTTATTTGCACACAGTGCTGAAGATGAAGTTTAACCAATTGCTTGTAAAAACAAATTTTAGCTAACCTCTTTTTTACTGAAAATGTTTTCCACATGGCACAGGATCTCATGTTCTCACTGGTTTCTAACACTGGTTTTCTACATGCAAGTATGTTTGAAATAATTATCCAAATGTTATTCCTATTTCTTTAATCACATCTTTCCCAAATGTGTAGTCTTACAATAGATATTATATTCCACTGACCACTATTTTGCATTAAAGATCAAGTGCAAAGGGTTTTTATCACTTCTTTTTGTTATAATAATGCCCTCATCTTATAAAGTGTTTTTATTCTAAAATGTGCAGTTTTTACTTTAGTTATTTGGCTAGTCTATATTTTTCTAAGTTTAATAAACTAGTATTTATCTTTACTGTATGCTGAGCAACTATACATTTACTTTCATTATGCCTTCTGATGACATATTAGAAGGGAGAAACAGTTGTAGTTGATTGGCATGTGTTCTGCAGTCTGTACCAGGTTTTATTACAAAGTAACTAGAATGCAGCACAATAAGTTACTCAGTCAGACAATAAAGCAATAAATAAACACAGCTATATTCAAGTGAAAAACAACAAAAGTAGGCTAGAACAAGATTCTTAGTAAGGTGTAAAATGCTTGGCATATAATGCAATAAAACAGATGTAAAACTAATAAATCATTGTCTATGAATTAATTGGTTGATCACTTAAATATATTAGGCTTGGACCTCCATAAAAGAAAGCTAATGAGGTTTTAAGGGTGTTTTGAAAAGCTATGAGTCAGTCTGCATAGGACATGTTATTTAAACCCTGTATTCTTTTAGCAAGGGACTTCTGTTGGGCATTCCAGTTGTTTGATGTAGCTGGTTAGGTACATACCAAACAGGGTATTGTACTCAATAGCAGGTCTGATGACTGCCCAATACAGTGGAACAATGACCTCCTTGGTCCCAGATGTCATATTTTTGTTTATAATTTGCACAACATAGAATGATTTCCTCACTACCATAGACGTATGATGGCAAAAGGCTAGATTATTGTCTACTTGTGTCCTCAAGGCCCTGCCTGCTGGATCAACTGCTATGGATATGTGGCCAATATGTTAGCTACCAGGAGTGTCTGACTTCCCAAAGGGTACCATTATGCATTTCTTGGCATGTGGTTTTAGTCCATGGTTCTGATACCAGTTATTTGTCAGCCCTTCTTGGGAAACATTGGTGCCAGTGGGGGATTCTATAACTGATAAATAAAATAAAAGAAAGACCATTCAACAAGACCACAAAATAAAAACTATATTAAGACTTTAATAACATTAGAAAGTAGGTAAGCACTGTCATGCCAAAAACAGAGCTTCTTCAGCCCATATAAAATATTAACATCTAAAACACAGTTAAATAGAAAATCAATCAAATTTAAAAAACATTAAGTTTTACAGGAGCAGTATAATTTAATCCTGAGCCTTTATTGGCTTGCAATTCTAATATCCACCTCAATTTAACACACTTGGTCCTAGTCACACTATTACATCCTCTCAAATCAAAGCTAAGCAATTGTAAAACAAAAAACTGAAAAAAATGTCCATTTCCAAAAGTACTCACATGTTTAGCTAACGTACTAGAGGGCTTATCCCTTCTCACATCAATCAAGTGCTCAAAGATATGTTCTTTAAAAGAACAATTAGTCTTGCCATGTAAAAGCAAGAACAAGCAGTGCACTGAGCCAAATAAACTAAATTAGAACTCTTACTATCAGCATACAAATCAAAATTATAAGAATGACTAGAATCAGGGTGCATGAATTTCAAGATAGAGAGAACATGTTTACAGGCACTACAACAATTATAAGGAAAAGTACCATTACTTTCTGAGATTCTACTAGAACATTTATAATGTTTATGGCATAGCTGGTGTTTAAGGGATTTGTTGTTCTTAAAAGAGAACTTAGGTTTATTACCTAAAACCTTCTTAAGCTTTTCATCTACCATCAAAATGGACCAATTTCTCTTCATAGCATTTCACACTAAATTGATGTCACTAAAGTCAAAATAACCCTGTGATTATCAATACGAGTCCCCAAAGCACTATTAGTCACCCTCATCGTTGGTTCATAGGTTCATAGGATGATACTAGGCTTTTGGCCCTTATAAGTCTAGCCAAGAATTTTGCCCATGTTCCCTCAAAGTCAGCACCTGTTTCCCCTGTCCAGTACGGACACAGATGGGATCCCAGGGGATATTTTTGGTTTCCCATCCAGTCATCCAGGTTCCTCTTAAAGAGGGCTAGAGAGGTACTCTGCTTGACATGGAGAGGGAGTCTATTCCACAAATGGGGAGTCTTTTGGATACAAATCTATCCCACCAACACGTCCTATTAATGTCACAGACCAGGTTAAGGCCTTGCATGCACCACATCTTTCAGCAATGGTGCCATCAATTTCTTCTGTTGAATAGTGCCTCTGCAAAGTATCTCTGTGCACATAGAAAGGGTTCTTTCATCATTATTTAGCCTAGCAGCTCTAATAAATTGACCTTTTAAAACATTCCTATGGACATGGGGCGGATGCATGCTGGATCTGTGTAAAGTGGCATTCTTCTTACTTGACTTTCTATAAATGGTGGTATTGCCTCGATCTTCACCGCCCTTGGTTACAAGGGTGTCCAAGAACTCAATCAATGTCTCAGAGTCTTTAAAAGTAACCTTCAAAAATAAAGTAGTGCTGTGTAAATAGTTAATTAAGGGTATTGACGGCAGAGGTTGGGTTAATATCAAGGAAATCTCTAGACAAACTCATAGAGTTCAGAAATGCTATAAAAAAATAAATGACTGTATAAAGGAGGGAGTAGACTGAGATTTTTGTATTGAAGTCTTTACTGTAATAAGGCACCAGAGTGAGTAGAGGATGGGAAGTTACTAGTAGCCCCTGAGTTCTATGATGGAGTGGCTCAAACTTCTGGAGTAGGGGTTTGTAACTTGAGATTGTTACGTTTCATCTTTTGTTATATCTTATTCTCTTTCTTACTGAATCTCACATATAGTGAGTCTACCAGTTACCCATTTTGTCTGTTTCTATGTGCTCTATGTGCTGGGACTGTGCTGTAACCTTTACTGAATATCATAACAAACCATTTTTGCATCATTTACAAGAGCTGAACAAGGCATGCAATCATTTATTTTGTCTCTCTCACATGGACCAACTGCCTTTAATAATATATATATATATATATATATATATATATATATACACACATACATATATAGATAAATAAAATACTACCCTCCCAGCATCCCTCTCATTTTGTAAATTTCTAATGTCAGGCAAGCTTACGTCACTGTCAGCAAGAGCATCAGGATGGCCTGTGTACATCAGAATTAGGTTTTTGACTCCTTTGTACTATACTGTTTCAGATATTATTAGTTCTAACAATTATGACATAGTTGTTGGGACAACCTGATTGAAATACCTACTCACTAAGCAGATGATTAATAAACGGGAGACTGCAGTGCTTACTAAATTTTATTTTAATCAAATGTAAACATTCGCCCTTCAATTCACATATGTACACCAGCGTGCACACAAAATGCAACTTTTGGCCTACTTTCAATTAAATTTTCAATGACTCTGTGCAGCAGGATTCTTTGACCATTTCACAAATTTAATTATTGCCTTTGCTCCTTTTTGTAATTGTTGCCTCTTCCTAACTAGTTGCAACTCGTCACAAGTAAGCTGAGAGTTCTCAAGTGATTGTCATACAGCTGCATTTACATAATTTGGAAGGAAGCCAATATTGTTGGCCCCATTAACATTATTCCTGAGTTACAATGTCAACAGTGACAAATATGTAATTTAGAACAGCTGAAGCAGCTTAACTAATGGACTGTCCCTCGCTCATGCCTTGCCATTTTATAGCGAGGTTAGGCAGCATACCTTTCAACTGTGTACAATTTTACAGAATATTCCTGAATTTGCCTCATATTTTGTCCTGACCTTTGTAACATTTTTGATTTTCTGGTAAATCACTGAGGATTATAGATAGTCAGTCAACAATGTCAGTCATTACAGTATCACACTTCTTAATGTTCAGAAAATACACATTGGTATAAAAGCTTTCATTCTATTAACTTTTAAGTGAATTAGAATAATATTTAAAACCTGCCCCTGATTTTAGGCATTTGCCCTCCATTATTTTGCCTTAATCCAATAATCTAGAATTCCTGAGTAAAGACAGTGGAAGGTATGACGGTTAGCCAAGACAGACGCTAATTTTCTTTTGTTGTCACTAGACTTATTTAGACCAGGAGGTTCTATTTTAATTGCCTCACACCTTTTATTTGAGTTTCTTCCTGTGACACAGACCACTGCCTCCATTTCAGAAACAAGCAATATCTGACTAAGCCTGCTAAGGTCACATGTAGACATCAACAATATGGAATGAGGTGACTTGTTCTTCAGATATGACAAAGGACTCTTTCAGATGAACTAATAAAGAGGAATGTACATAAAAGCATTGTATAAAAATATATTGCTGTTGACTTCTATTGTTTTCACAGATCACATCAAAAATCAGGTAAATCAAAACACTAGCAAAGTATAGTTGTGCTGTCAGTGAGTAAGGTCTGGCTGAAGGATCATTAGAAAGGTGATGAGGTTTCATTATCAAACTTACAACTTACTGGTCTTCTAGAAGCTACATTGTTATAACTTCATATGTGTGTGTGTGTGTGTGTGTGTGTGTGTGTGTGTGTGTGTGTGTGTGTGTGTGTGTGTGTGTGTGTGTGTGTGTGTATATATATATATATATATATATATATATATATATATATATATATAAACACATATATCAGAGAGGGAGAGTACGGATAATCGATATGCACTCAGATACATACACGTATACCTGTGTGTGTGTATGTATGTATGTATATATATATATATATATATATATATATATATATATATATATATATATATATGTGTGTGTGTGTGTGTGTGTGTGTGTGTGTGTGTGTGGAATACATTCATAATGATGAACAGCAGAAACTCCAAATGGCATTATATCAACCACCAGAACCAGACCAGATCAAGGTCAAATGGGGCCCTAGGCAGGGTAATGGATAGGGGCCACACACAAAGCCCCCCCTCCCCCACAGCTGGTCCAGCATTCCAGTACTTGGCTATTTCACCCCAGTTACCATAAACACTGTAGAAACCTGTCAGTGTGCATACTATTTTCATCTGTATGTCTACACTGATTACAGATAATTGGATTTAATTTAAAAGTTTTATTTCAAATTTTACATTGACATTGCTAAACAAAACAATACAGTCTCATAATGAAAACAGACTTAGCATTAACAGTAAACCTCTCTGCTCTTGAAACTCATATTCATTGAAACAGCATTGAAACCGGGTCTATATCATATGTTCGAACTTTTATAACTTCAAACATTAAAATATCGAATTTAAATGTTCAGTTATAAAAGTTCGAACATGTTAAAAAAAAAAAACCCAAACCCAAAACTAATGGCTGTAGGCAGGGAGGGCAAGCCCCCCTCCACCCCCCACACCCTCCACTCTTTAAATATACCAGTTCTGAGACCGTAATATAGTGCAGTATCTTCCCTTTACCGCAATATAGTGCAGTCTCGGAGTTGGTGTATTTAAAGAGCAGGGGGGTGTGGGGAAGCCCCCCTGCCTACACTAGTCAGGTAAGTTTTGTTTGTTTTTTTATTATATGTTTGATGTTTGTAACTTCAAACATTTAAATTTGAATATTTAACGTTCAACGTTTTCAAACTTCGAACATATAATATAGACCCTTGAAACCCATATTCAAAGAAAATGCAGTTGACCAGTGGTGGCTTAAGTTTACATTTGCGTTATTTTCAAACAACAAGCCCTTTGCACACATTTTTAGGCCCATGCATACATGCATGGGTTTTTTGATTCCCCTTCCTGATTGTATTAAATTATATTCCTTGTATAATACAGCACCACTTTTTATTGTGTGTTTTAAATTTATACTTTTGAACTTTTTTCCAGTAAGCAAAGAAATAAAATGTATGAACCAATAATGATAAAACTGCCCAATTCAGAACATTTCAACCTTAAAATGCCACTCAGACTTCTGTCTTTACAATCCGCCAATATCAGTAAATATGCACAATTTCTGCAGAAGGAAAAATCATCTGAATAATTGCACATTAAAGAGATCTGTAACTAATAAAGACATTGCTACTAGCAAACAACTGTATGTTTTAGTGTTTCATGTACAAATTCACTGCCTGCTGATTTTGAAGAATAAATTGTCTATGTTACATTAAAAAATGATAATCTGGTAATATTGCAATAGGGAATGGATGGCAAACTGACAACAGGGTCACACTTACAGGGCATCTTATCCAATGGAGGACGCACTCAGGACGTAGCACTGTAAAGCTATCTTCTTGGTATTTTGGTTTTCAACTTTTTTGTATGCTGTAATGCAGTCCAGCATTAGTGACATTCACCATTATGAATGTAATCCATATATAAATTTATTTTTGAAGGAACTTAATGACTGCCTTCATATGAATGCAAAGGAAACCTTATTCCTTAGTCAAACATTTTGTCTATTATAGATATTTATTTTAATATTAGCTCCCCAAACTAATGTTAACTTCCCTTACAACATTTCATCCCTGGCACAGACTTTCAATTTGAAAGGTTCAGAGACTGCTTTGTAAGAACAGGTAGAGATTGCCTTTAAGTAACCTACAGAAACAAAACTAATGAAATATATATAAACAGCTGCAGTTTTCCATTGCGATGATTTTTTCTAGTAAGGACTCGTGTCTTCTCAAGTTACTTATGGTGGTTTGTTCAAAGGTTAAAGAATGCAGCACTGTATTCAATAATGGGTTGGGGTCTTTGAGTATAAAGCAGATACAATGATTTCCCAGGAGCTGTTAGATGAGTTAAGAATATACTTTTCTGATTTTGCTAGATGCACACTGGTCAAAGTTTTAAAGTGTTATCTATCACTGTACATGGGATATGTTCATGAATGCAAAAGACAATGATGTCAGAGAGCTCACTAGCAAGAGCTTAACATAATTTGTTTGGGTCACTGAAGATAATAGCCTAGTCTGTTTTCATAAGCGTCCCCATTACTGTATCATAATTTAAATTCATAAATTCTAGGATATCATTTATTTTTTACTGAGTTTGATTTTACTCCTAGGTTAAAGATTACAGCATTATGACCTGTGTTAATTACAGAAAGTATAACCATGGGTGAGGAGCAGAAAGACATTAGATTTGTGAGTACAATACCTAAGATTGTGCCACCCCTTAATGATTGAGTCATTAAGTGTTTTCTAAACCATCTGCCATTAGGAGGGTCACAGCAAGCTGAACAGTGAAGACCAGAATTCCCTAATCCCTGCAACTGTCTCTAGCTCATCCTGTGCTATCCTCAAGCATTCCCAGGTAATCTGAAAGATACAGTCCCTCCAGGGACTCCTAAGCCTGTCCCAGGGTCTTCTCAGCAAGCTGTGCATGCTAAACCTCCTACAACAGGTACCAAAAGGATATCCTTACAAGGTGCCCAAAGCATCTCACCTGACTCCTATTATCATGGAGGAGCAGTGGCTGCACTCTGTGGTGCTCCTGGACTGACAGTCTCTTCAGCCTATAACACAGAATGCGCCATGGCTTAATGGTTATGGTGCTTACCTAACAGACACAAGTTATAGGGATTGAGTCTCACTTTTAGGAAAATTAGCTAGGCTTAAAATAGCCCACAAAGGCAGCAAGCTTAGTACTTAACTATGAACTTCTGCTGCCTGAATCCATGATCTCATCCTTTTCAAATACAACCCAAAGCTAATGACCTTACAAGAGGATGGAGACAGGTTGACCCATAAACTGAGTGTTTTTCTTAGGATTCAGCTTTACTTCCCAGTCAGGGTGTGGTTCAACACCCTCCGCCGGATTTACTAATCTTCAGTGCAGGACTAGCTTAGTCCTGCACAGAAGCGACCGTTTAGGAGCAGGACGGCAGTGTGCCATGCATATTAATGATGCGCACTGCCCGAGCTCCTAGGTTTACATGGAATGTGTAAGAGTGCAGGGGGCGTATCTGAGAGCAGAGCTCTCAGAATAAACATGCCCCGTATGCCAATGTAGAACAGCAGAAAGGAGTATGCAATGAGTAAGACTGCTCACAGGTGACTGCATATCCCCACCAACAGTCCCCCTTGTGTATAACAGCAACAGAATGTAGAAACAAAATGAAGAAACCCTTTTTTTCTTTAAAAATCTGTTTACAGCTAACCATAGGTGCACGGGTGTGTCCATCGCTTAGCTACGGTTAAAGCAGCTTAAAAGGCTGAAGAGGATAACAAAGAAGATATATGGAAATGAAGCAGCATAGCAATAGTGTAGTGGTCAGAGCATTTGCCTTATGAGCAGGCATTCCTGGTTTGAGTCTCACTGCAACACATTCAATTTTACATGGCAAAGCACATTATGACCAATATTTTTGTTGCATAACCCACTAAATAACATATATTTATGAACTGGAGTACTGCAGTAAATGTACATGTGATGTGTCAGTGTCATAATGAATACGGCACTAGTAAGCAGGTGTAAGCACAAATAAGCAGGGTCTATATCAGCATATCGAATGCTGAAAATGCCAAATGCAATTTAATTGAACTGAAATGTTCGAAATCTCAAAAGAACGATCTGATGGAACATCGATTTCTTTCCCAGGGAAAGAAATCAGTGTTCCGTGCAAAAAAAAAATTCAATACTTTAAACACTGACAGAAGTGGGGGGCTTCACCCCCCTACTTAAATATACCAACTCCGAGACTGCATCACAGTGGAGGAAATAGCAAACTTTGATGACAGCCCACCGATTTCTTTCCCTGGGAAAGAAATCGATGTTCCGTCAGTTCGCTCTTCTGAGATTTTGAACATTTCAGTTCAATTAAATTAAATTCGGCATTTTCAACATTCAAAATGCTGATAGGAACCCAATAAGCAGTAGTAAGCATATGTAAGCACTAGTACACAGCCTTAAGCCCCTTTGTGCAGCGGTAAGCAATGCCTACACTGGCTAAGCAATTCTAAAGCTCTCTGTAAGCAGATGTAATGGCAGGTAAGCAGTGCTTACCATCACGCAAACCCGCTTACAACTGCTCAAAAGTGCCTTAATCACTCTGTATCCAATGGCCCTTGTTCTGCCCATCAAGAAAATAAACAGCCATGCAGGTCTCGAACCCAGGAGCCTACACACCATAGTCCCAGTAGTTACACAGCAAGCCATCACAGAAGTACAGAAGAATGAGGGAGTAGCAAACAAGTCCTCACCATAGTATAACCAAACTGAACCTGTGAAAGGCATCAGTATACAGTCATATGTACCGTAACCCACTACATAACATAAATATGTGAACTGGAGTACAGTAGTAAGCCCAGAAGTGAAGTGTAATTGTAATAGAGTGTTGAAGTCCCCAATAAAACACAAGGACCCCACAGAGTGTACATACACATCAATCAGGGATACCAGGCATACATATAAGGTGCAATGAATAATAACACAATGCCAAAAAGGTATTATAATGAAGGTCTAATGTATGCAATGCTAAGTATTGCACAGGCCAGCTTAGGAGGTGTGAGCAATGTGTAGACCAGCTAACTCTTTGTGCCCAGTGGTATACCCCTTTAAACAATGCCAACCTTAGGTAAGCAGGTTTGCCCATAGCTTAGCCTTTTCAAAACTGGCCAATCACGGAAAAGTGCTGGAAATCGGCCCTACTTAAAATCAAGAGGTGGGAATACATCTCATAACTGGTTGTAGCTTCCCCTTGCAGGCACTATGGCAGTAAGGGGAGAAAGAGTGCACTTCCAGGCACAGCGCTGGTGCATCCAGGAGTCCAAGGTCATGGCAGGACTCCTAGTTAAAGACCATGCACAGAGACTGCTGCAGGGCCAGTACCAGGGCTCCCAATATAAGGCGGAGGCCTGGGACCATCTCGCCCATGACCTCACCAGTGCCACTGGCATACCCTGAACTGGTGAGCAGGTCAGGTACCACTATGCCGACCTGAAGCGGCAGAAGGGGGACCTCTTGGAGGAGTGGCTCCAAGAGGCTAGACCATCAAGGGATGTTCCAGATGTGTGTAAGTATCACCCTAGTATGTGTGTAATAAGTGCCAGCTCAGGTATATCATGGATAGGTATGGCTAAATATTCCTCTTATGTCCCCCACATCTGCAACGGAGTGGGCCACGAACCAGGAGGCCCACATCAGCCGCCTGGTGAGGTTGCGACACGAGGCAGGTCAGTAATACTCATGCTTTGACTGTCATAGGAAATAAAAATAAAAGTAGTAGTAAATTAATTGCTAGTATAAAACCTGTATTGTTCAAGGCAAGTACTGCATACACTGAAGAATATGGCAGGAATATTGTGTGTATGTCAATAAAAGTGTAATATCCTGACAAAACAGGTCTAACTGCTGGACTGCATGTGTATATTCTGGTATCATATGGTAATGTAGATTTGCAATCATGTAATAGTACTGTTGTATTAAGCACTGTTACCCACACCATGCACCATAAATTTAATGTGTAGGAATGCCTGTACATGACAGATGTAATCCCCAGAGGCCATTTAGTACAACTGAGAGACAATTAGACAGTAAACAGGGAAAATGCAGACAACAAAAACTGAATAGCACATGCAACTGAGATGTGAACTGTTGCTTTTTTTAGCACACACAGCCATGGTTCGAATCCTGCCAGTGGTAGAAGTCTGCATACAGAATCATACGCCACAACTGTACAGATATGTTCAGAATATCTATTAAAGTGGCCCATATCTATTGCCTATCAACCTGTTCCCCTGGGAAATCAGTGGGATGATCCCAGAAGTATAGGCAGCAAACAGGAAATACAACTGATTGACACACATCTATGACAACAAACCTGGCACACTAGCAACTCCCCAATACCTTATGTGACTAAGAAGCCATGCATGTCCCATTTACACCCCAACTTGTTAAGCTGTGGTCAGAGTGTGTACAGTAACAGAGTGAGATGTATGTGCATAATAGTAATGTGGAACCTGGTACTGTGTGTGGGAACATTCAGGAAGTGCTAAGAAATATTCCCCCCGCAGGTCTGTCAGATACCAATACTGTGCCCAGAAATATAAGAATGATATGCAGTTGCTCTGAATAATGAGGTATTACACATCACTGTCACCCACACTGCCTACAACATATAACTGTCTAGGAAATCTGTATAAGAGTGTTGTTATACAAGGTCAGAATGCATAAGTACAGGGGATTAATGAGACAGAAAGCAGATTGGAGATATACAGCAATAATCAATATAGCAGACACAACTGTGATGGATAGTGTTCAAGTTGTAGGAGACACAGCCATAATCTGAATCATGGGAGTGGAATTAGACTGCATACAGATTCATACCCCACAACTGTACACATCAGGCCAGAATGTCCAGTATATGTGCCCATATCTGCTGCCTGTCCCCCTGGTAAGTCTGTGGGATAATCCCAGATGTGTAGCCAGTAAACAGGGAATACAAGTGATTGTCAACCATCATGAGAACACAACTGTCACTGTAGCAACCCCTGAAACTGTTAGGAGAGTAATATTTCAAGTATGTCCTATCTGCCCTCCCATGTTGTCAAGCTGTGACCAGAGTGTGTAGAGTAACAGAGTGAGATGTATGTGTATAATACTAACGTGTAATCTGGAACTTTGTGTGGCAACATTCATGTAGTGCTAACAAACATTGCTCCCACAGGTACGTTGGATACGATCACTGTGCTGAGAAATACAAACCAATATAACCTGTACTTGTACTGTCCACCCTGGTATTGTAGGGGATTGTGAGTGTTGCAGTTTCTCTGAATAATAAAGTATCACTGGACACTGTCACCCAAACTGTGCTACATAATATAACTGTGTAGGAAAGCATGTATATGTGTGTGTCAGGTCACTAAAGGTGGAAGAGGTTAATATTCTAGATATGTCCTGGCACACCAGCATGTGGTCAACACATGGCCAGAGTCTGTGCAGAAAGAGTTGGATAGCATAGTGCAAAACATCAACCTGGAATCCAGGCGTATGTGTACAAACAGTTAGTCAGTGTTAACAAACATTCCCTCCACAGGTATACCAGGTAAGAGGTGTATACTGCAGGTAAAACTGGTTCATGTGTAATGATGATGACAGCCATATCACTGTCCAAAATAAGGCTATAGAGTAGTGTAGTAAGACTTGTAAGGTACAGATAGCACTGACTAGGAAAGTAATGTGGACTACAGGAATATACTACTTGTTAATTGACATCTTTCTCTCCCCTCACCTTATCTCCAACAATAATCAAGATACCCACCCCAACTGGTATGTAATGACTCTGATAATGTCCAATTGTTTGATAAATATTTCAATGGTTCCCATGCATGTGCCATATTGAATTAGTCCAACATTGTTGGCATGGTGCCATCAACATACCTGCATGCTGTTCTTATTAGCATTGTGGTCCCATATATGAATGTGTTTTGTTTGCTATGCAACTGTTCCTTATCTGGTGTCTGGGTTAATGGGAATATCTATGCATGCTGTTATACCCAACCCTGGAATGTGTTGAGTATTACTAACCTATATATGATGAAATCTAAACACTATAGCAAGCTTGGGAAGGCCGGTCCTAGTGGACCCACCTGTCCCACCTCAGCTGGCCGTGGCAGCAGGCACCAGCATGTCTGGGGCTCAACCCCAGACCTCCCTGTCTGTTGGTCCTGCACCACCTTTAGGTGGAACAACCTCAGGGGATGGGGCATGCCCCCCCAGGAGTGGGCGCGGTCAGGCACCTGTCACCCATCGCCAGGTTGGGGTCGTGGTGTGTAGAGAGATCAACCAGCAGGTTGGTGATGTCCTATGCTAGCTTGAGGGCTGCATGCCATAATTAGAGAGTCAGCCTGGCTCTGCGGCTCAGCCCCCAGCACAGCCACCTGTAGGGCTGTGAAGGTGCAGTGGTGACTGCTCATGGGTGGGGACCTCAGTCCCACTGTTACCACTAGGGGGCTTGTGGGCTTCTGATATCCCAACACCCCTCCCCATCAAGGTGTTAACCCCCCACATGTGTCATATACTGCCCCTGTATGCATCTTGTCTTGTCTGATAACCTACCCAACCTACCTCCCCAAATATACCTACTACCCCTCCCCAACATCCCACTCTCACCTGAAAGAAAAAAAGGGCAATCTGTCCCCACAAAAAAATCTCGCCCCATACATATCTGTCCATTTCACACATGTGTCCACTGGACACATGTAATCCAGTCTAATTGACATTACAATGTATTATTGTTGTCCTTACACCTCTCCCAGGGGTTTGAGTGTCCAAATCTACCTCCAAATTCAGTGTATATGCACAGCTGTTGCTGTAGAAGAAATGGGCAGCTTTGGACCTTCCCTGCACCCTTCCTGCACATCCCTAGATATTTTCCCTACTGTCTTTCCCTCTTTGTGCCTCATTTTCACCACTATCCTATCAACCCTTTTTTCTTTTATTTTAAAGAAATTAGTGGGGGGATAAGCAGGAGGAAGCACTTTTAAGCAGCAGTAAGCAGGTTTGAGCCTGTTTGCATGGGGGTAAGCAATGCCTACACAGGTTAAGCAATTTAGAAACTGAGTATAAGAAACTGTAACCAGAAGTTAGCAGTGCTTACTTCCGTGCAAAGTTATAATTCCCCTTACTTCTGCAACAGAAGCCTACCTTCTCATACTGTGATGGTTTCACTTACAAAATGATTCTCTCACGTTTGAATTAAGCTTGCTGGAGTTGCCCAATTACTGACATCATCGAGGCCAGGCAGTGCAGGTACTTTTTTTTTTTTAATCAGTTCCCTCCCTCAAAGTGACATCACCACAGCTGTCATCTGATTCTAACTAAAATAATAAGACCCACCCATTCTGTGATGTCATGGCTTCCTTGTCCTTCCCCCAGCCTGAGTGCTCAAATACAAGTGCAGGAGGTAGGGTACTTCTTTTTAGCATTGTGTTTCCAGTACGCTGTATTTCCCTATTGGAACCTTGTGTGAGTCTCTTTCTGCATCAGCTTCCCTCGTGGATTTATACTGGTGAGTATGACATTTTTTGTAGAAATACATTGTTTGACAGCAAAGTATAAGTATCTCTTTAATGTGGCATCTTCATTTCTCCTGGCTTTACAGTCGCTGTGCTGCATAAGTTCACACGTGCATCCAAAAATGTTTAAACATTGCTTGTTTGGTCCTGCTGACCAAACAACTGTTGTGAATACATGTATGCACTTGGTATTGAACTGTGGCACTTTAGTACTGTATTTTTTTATATTTATTTGCCTTTGCTGCAGCATTCCAGCTGTTCCGCATGGTGTTGGTTGCCAGTGGCAATTATTACTATAAAGTTGTCTTCTTTCCGAAGTTATTTTCTCTAACTTTCCTAAAGAGCAGTACCACCGACTACCTTAAAGATTTCCTGTTCAATATGGGTGGTGGTTGTGCCATCTCGTAATCTGTTCAGTGAGAAGGTGTAATGAAAAAACTTGCTGTCCATTGTCTGATGTATTATTCCCACTTCAGTTTGCAAATTGGCACTGTTTTACTCCTTTAATGCCCTGTACTTCTTTTTTTTTATGTAATTTCCTTTCCTGTGGCGTTCCTTTGCCAGCTGTTCCATGTGGTCTTGGTTGCCAATAGCAACCGTTTTTCTTCATGGCCCTGTGATGCCTGAAGTTTTGTGTGTGCATGACTGTGTGATTACGAACTTCCAAGCCATTATTTTACACTCGCTTAGCTGTTTACTTTTTTTTTCTTATTTTATACTCGCTAAACAGCTTAGCGAGTGTAAAGTAATGGCTTGTTAGATCGTAATTGCATGCTCACACCGACAAACACTCGATTATGTTGCTGTGCTTCTCTCATCGGTTATTTGCCACCTACAGATTTTTTTTATCTAAAATATGTCTCTCTGCAGACATAAGGGTAGTGGGTTTGATTCTTGTGTTGTTTGGGCAGTGATTGCAAGTGCATGGGGAGAGAATGAAGTGTGTGTATGAATGTAGGAGTGCCTGCGTGTGTGTATGACAGAGCGAACAGTAAGGGAATGCATGGAGAGGGTGTGTATGAATGTAAAAGTGCCTGCATGTGTGTGAGAGAGTGAACAGTAAAGCAATGCATGGAGAGTGTGTGTATGAATGTAAAAGTGCCTGCATGTGTGTATGAGAGAGCGATCAGTAAAGTAAGAAACTCCTGTTCATAAAAAATAAAACGCACCATATTAACACTTTTTATTCACAAGTTGTTGTTTGTCTTTTGGCTTTTTCCTGGTTTGGGGTAGCTACAGTGGAACTCCGGTCCGCTAATGATTGGCAGTAGATTTTTACAAAATGCCGAGGTGCCAGCTCGATGCCCAACCTTCAATGAAGGCAATCCCATTTATGCACGCATGTCTTTCAAATGCTACCCAACCGCGGGGAGGACATGCAGACTCCACACAGAAGGCACTGCCAAGCTGAGAATCGAACGGGAGAACCTCTTGCTGTGAGGTAACAACGCTACCACCGTACCACCGCGGCATACCAACACTTTTTAAATTAATAATCTTAAAACCCTTAGAAAGGCAGTTATCATTTAAAGAGCTACCCATACAAGGAATTGTAATTTACCATGCCTGGGAAACATCTTACTACTTTTGTGTTTCAGTATGGTGACATGTTGTATATTGTCTTAACTTTATTTAGATTTAGTGACCCTTCCTTCCTTGAACATATATTACCATAAAACTTGAGAAATTATGTATTAAATTTGCATTTCAGTTTAATGTCAAAATTATTTGCATATTTGTAAAACATGGCTTATAGAATCATTATTTCTTTGTTTTGCCAAAGGCTGCATCATCAAAGAAAATGTTAACATTCAGAATGCCTGGGATAAAATATATTATACATCTGAAAATTTCTGCAACCGATCTTACAACCCAAATTAAACTCCTGTATCTTCTAAGACCTTTGTGATTCAAAATGTATTTGTTATTCTGTTCTTAAGATTCACTTCCATTTGGTAGTAACCTGCCTTTACATCCATTTTGCTAAAAACAGTAGCACTATTCAACATAATGATAATGTCATCCAAAGTGCTTTCCTTCAGGATGGCTTTATTTACCATACATATATCAATGCTACAGTCATAGTGCAGGTGTGTTTTGGCATAGGCATGGTATGCAATGGCTAGCCATTCACTCCAACATCAAGAACTGACCAGCCATTGTCACAATAGCACAGGCATCTGGTATCCCACAGCAGTTCTATTAATTTAGTTTTGAATGCTTCCAGATTGCTTTGCTCCCTAGCTACTCCTGGGAGATTATACCAGCCTGCTGAATCCAGCTTTGAGAATGCATGTTTTCCTGTGGTTGTCTTGAAACATGGTCTGATAAGTATTAAGCCATCTTCCTGTCTCTCAGATAAGAGTTTGGTTAATATGTAGTTTGGATTTTAGAGGTAGACAAAGGCCCATTTAATAATTTCTACATCTTTGAACCAAGTAGAAAGGTTGTTCTTTCATTGATGGGTAGCTACTTGAAGCATTGGAGGAAATAGCAAAGATGCATATTTGGTTCTGCAAGTAATTCAAATCTACAAATCTTTGTAAAAGTAACAGTACAAGTGTTATTTGTATTTGTGGTAGAGTGAAGAGCTATTAAAGGGAGCCCATGCTCAGTTTTTGGGATAAGTATGTTTATAGCTTTGGTTGTGCACATGCTGGAGGCGAGAAGGTATGAGAGCTTGTAGCATAAATTTAGTTATTTAAGGTTCTGCTAATATTATCTGTATGGTTTGTTAATAAGAGAGTAGGGTCCAATGTGATCCTGGATATGTTTTGCTCTGTTACTACAGGCAGCATATTGCCTGATGTGTCAGTTATTGTCAGGTGCAGAGTTTTAGAAAGCTATTATGGGGTGCCAAAGAACATTACATTTGATTTTCTCTGACTAATAATCAGCATAGTATCATGTGTGCATTGACAGATCCTTGCAAAACTTATTCTGAGTTTTTGCATGGGGTGTTAGTGTTTTTACTTGATTTTAACAGCAGATGATAATCAGCATTCATTCCTATATTGAGCTGTGATTTCTTGTGCCACAGATGATGACCTGTAGCTTGCTCAGATATGGTAAGGGACACTCTCCAGTTATTTGCATGTGGGTAAATGCCTGGGTGTCATCCGGTTTGAAAAATATTGAAGAATACTTGCTACTAATTAAGACTTGAGACACATTTCCACCTTGTGTCCCATTCTCTTGTGCCTCATGGTCTACATGTGTGCAAGACAATTTAGCCTTGCACTGGCAGAGTACATTCTGTGGCTTTAAACCATGTCTGTGTAATGTCACAAATCCAATGTTTCTGTATTCTCTACAGAGCTTGTAGGTTGTGCAGTTTCTTCTGAATTCCTTCTGATTGTATTTGCATTGCCATTATTTTTGTCACTGTCTTGATGTGAAATCTGTTTTCAGTGTGTAATTGTTTTGTTTAGCATATGGTCATCAGTGATTGTGCTACAGCACTTGAAAGCAGTGGTAGCAGCACATCGGTGAGTATATTTGCTTTTTATGCATATGGCTGTGGGTTCTACTACCACAACCTGTAGATGGATAGGAAATCGTAAGTTGCACTCTAATGTTGGGTGCTGTAGTCGTGATTGTCTTAGTTTCTTTGGTTTGCCATCCATTCCCTACTGCAATGTTATTTTTTTACTGTAACCTAGGCAATGCATTCGTCAAAGGCAGTAGGCACACAATCTGTAGATGAAACACTGAATTGGACATTGCAATGAATAATTCAGATCTGCCTTATGCAAGATATGCAAGGCAGCAGTTAAGGGACTACAGTACAAGGTCAGACCATTGAGATGGCACCATTTTGAGCTTTTACCCCGGGATGCCGCTGGAAACATTCATAGTGTGCCCAGTCAAACTAACTAGGTAAACAACCGGATAACAAAATATTTACTGCAACTTGCTAAGAAAGAGCAAACCTCTACAGGTAGCCAGTAAAGTGAATCAAAGCAAACAGCCAGAGAATCATGAAAATTTGTTTATACAGGAAAAAATCTTAATTACATCTGGTAACGGGTCACGTTACATTTCAATATGTTCATTTTTTTCAGTAGTAGTGTAGTAACACCGATGTTTGGAAACACAGAAATTTGGTATGCATACTTGTACATTCTGCACGGCAAATGATGCGTAGGTGGTGTATTGCTTGCATACTTCTCTGTTGTATTTGCACCAGATACTGCTAGTGTGCAGTGTGGGAATAGAAAGATTAAAACATTACCCTGGTATCAGAGGTGGCAGTGCAACATATTCATAGTGGCTTAACATGAGAGTAGCTCTAAGCAAGCACCATGTAAAACCTGAACAAGCACCTAGAATTATTCAGTGCAGCTTCCACACCTTAAGTCTGAAAATGAATTCACATACTCACATGAACAGGAGTAGCTGCATATTGATGGCTAAAGGTGTATGGGTATGTCGGGTGGTTACTACACTGCAAAACTGGTATGTAATGGTGGAGATATTTGGAAGGCATGAGCAAACACACCAGTATATTAAAGCCATAGCACCAATTGAACTGGAGGCTGGCAAATAGATTTAGTAAGGGATTTTGTCCATGCACAAATATTTCAACAGTGATTCTTTGCAGTGGCATCCATTATCTGATTCAAGGTAAATTAACCTTGATGTCCTTTATTTAAAAAAAAATCAATAAAAAATTTACTTTGTTATAAGTGACTTCTGGATACAAGAAAAAGGAAGGGGAAAATATAGAAATGTGGTTTGTATGTACAAAGACAAATCCAGGGACACTGCAAAAGGTTTTTTTTTTGCAAACCAACCAGTGGAGTAAAAACATATGAAGGCAAACACTGCACACCAACACACTTTGCACATGTAAATCTCAATTGTTAACAAGGTGATACCTTAACACTTAAATTAATAAGATCTAAACTGGTTAATAGTATAAATGTTTTATTCTTTAGCTCCTTGGTGCAAGACCTTACTGGATGTGAATGCAGTCAAGTAAGGCCATGGCTATAGTGCAGCAAAAAAAATGCCCCCTCTGACAAAGGAAATGCTAGAGCAAAGATTAAATTACATGAGTCAAGCACCCTGCTGAGATCTTCCAATCAATGGAATTACCAGGTCAAATTACCCTCAGGACTTTGACAGCTAGGGAAGCTAAGTGTTATGGGGGAGGGGAGAAGTAAATGGACTGGAATTCATTGTCTCACAAATTAGTGCCATTTAAACTAAATTAGAAAAAAGGCAGCAGTAAACAGCACTTTGAGTGTGTTCTGTGTCATTTGCACTGTTTCTGTTTTAAGTAGTCATTCAGCAGCAGGGAATGTTACTTACACTGTTCTATTTTACTCAGTACTTTGTACGCATGTAGCATCTATGAAATGACAGGAACTTTAGGCAAACGGAGGCCTGCATGATGTAACATTTTTGAGCCAAACAATGATTTCTGGGATACTGAATGGCAACCTGATTTATCCAAACCACGTCAATATGCCAGCCTCCAGGTGGTCAGAGTCTGGAATTACATATAAAAATATTTAAAATCCTGTAAATAATCCCAGAGTGCTGTTAAAGTGTAGGAAACATCATGCCATGATGTTTTAAACATGTTTTTTGAGTCTGTGGGTGCGGTACTCCTTTAATCACTCTGTATCCAATGGCCCTTGTTCTGCCCAGCAACAAAATGCCTTTCAATGCTTGAACCCAGGACCTTGCACACCATAGCCAAAATGATTTACCACTAAGCCATGTCAGATATACATAACCCTCATGTATTCACAAACATATCATCCAGCCCAGTCAGTCAACAGTACAGAGAATGTATTCCAACATTTAGATGTATGTGTGTGTGTAAATATATTAATATCTAACCAAACTAGAAGCCAAAAAAACAGTGAAAACTGTTTATTGGAACACAGCAACAGAAACAAAAGGCTTAGCGCTTTCATCCATCAGGACATCATCAGAACAATAAACCAGCCCATTCAATCAGTATAAATAGTAATTAAAACCATCACATGACTCTAAGCTCATTAATTAAACAAATACTAATAAAAACTGTGAACAATCCATTCTAAGATAAAAACTATTTAAATAAAAATACTAATTGTTTATGTCTTTCAGTGAAGATGGCACATGCATGGTTGCCCACCTTTTCCAATGCTGAGAATGATGTGTTGATAGCACACATAATCCAGCACTATCCACTGCTGTTTGGCAGGCATGCACATGAGCAGCAGGAGTGGACCACCCTGTGGAATGACCTAGTCTACAGGGTTAATGATGTCGGACTGCACAACCGGAGTTATGAGCAGGTCTGGCATCATTGTACTGACCTGCTTTGCAATGCCTGTCGACATGCTGCTGCAGTCTGGGGGAATCACCTCTCCACAGGGGGGCATGCCATCCATCCCCCTCTGACATGTGTGGGAGGAGCTCCTGGCCAGCCTCATGGCACCTGCCCGTCCGGACCACCAACAACCACTGGACCCCTTTGTGGAGGTGGGTGTCACCCACACACCGGCCGAGGAGTGTGCAGGTAAGGACACAGAGCACATCAGTAGACCACTGTTGTGTAAACATCCGCAATGGTACAGGTAGATCATGTCATAGATATATTGTGTTGCTGCATTGTAGTGATACATGAGTAGACCTTGCAATCATGCAGAATAGGGGGACATGTGTAGGGCAGACTGAACATACACTGGCAAATGCAGATGGCCCACGCTGGTATACCCCTGCCATGAGCAGTGACTGCTGTAGTACACACAACAAGATGTATGATAAACCATCATGATAAGGGTGTGCACACATATGCCCACATGGTGTGTATGCATTGTGGTCAGCAGCCGCACACCTAACACAATCTGTAGACACTGCATGTGAAAGTACAGGACATATGTTACATACCGGGCTTGTGTACTGCTAAGATATGTGGTGATGTGGTCCTGTGGCAGATCAAGGATGTGTGTGTAAAATCAATAAAAGTGTGTACACCCCCCATAGCCACAATATGATCTGATGGTTGTCAGTGTAAGAGTATTGCAGTGGTCATACATGGTCTGTTGATGTTGACAGCTGTAAATCAGGCATCAGGCATTCACCAATGACAACAGTCCACATATCATCCCAGGTATGTGTTGCTGAAAAACATAGGGGCTGTGAGAAGTAAAGCTGACATAACTGACACAGTACTACACATTCTGCAATGGATTGTACACCTGTAAGTTGTGGTGCACAGTACATGGCAGGGTGCAGAACAGGTGCACAGCAATACTGTGTACATGGGTGCAGTGGTATCCAAGGGAAGGGGCATCACCTAGTGACATACCATATGCATCGCACACATGTATAGTGTTGCTAGCATGGATTGACTATAGCTGAACTGCATGCTGTTCTGTACCATATGTACTGCATGTTGGCAGATGGGTAATATGAGGATTGTGTGTACTATCATTGTGCAACCTCACCTGTATGTGTGTATGTGCATCCTGGTGGTTAGTTTGCCTGCAGGGTCACTCTGGTGAAATGGAGGGAAGCAGATGCATGTATGATGTGTGTGTGTGTGTGTGTGTGTGTGTGTGTGTGTGTGTGTGTGTGTGTGTGTGTGTGTGTGTGTGTCCATGTGTGTGTGTTTGTGTGTGTGGCCATGTATGCACATATGTGATTGTGGGGTGTTCATATGGCTGTAGCCCCCTTTGGGACCATGCAGTACATGGACATGGATTGCCACATTGCACACCAGGAATACCTGTCATGTGTGTAATCACAGGACAGCAAATAGTATAATATGGTCTGTAGCATGGAACAGGCATTCAGAGGGAAGGTAGACTCCAGGTACACACTTAATATTGCAGTCAGCAGAGAGGTCACCTACAACCCACATATGCAGCTCTACAGAGGCATTGGGGAAGTAATAGTCAACACCAGGGAGTGTATCCAAATATTACAGGTGTCACATGATGGGCTGATGGAGCAGCATATCTGGCATGTACTGCGCATTACATACACATGACACACCAGTGGGAGGTATTATGGATACAACATAGTAGCCCACATATATAAGGGCCATGCACATAATTTCCGGCCATATAGAGGGTGCATACTAAATGACAGCAGTGAGGCCATTTGAATCCACTACACACAGATCAGGCAGGTAAAGTAGTAACAGGCCTTGTGTTGTGGCTGCTTGTGTGGGCATTTAGAGGACTGTGATGTCAATGTGTGTATGTTAACAAGTGTGATGCAGGATGGGGTAACGCATGAACATATACGTGGGACTGTCTGTAAAGCCGTCGACAGCTAGGTATTACAGAGGTGTGTGTGTGTGTGTGTGTGTGTGTGTGTGTGTGTGTGTGTGTGTGTGTGTGTGTGTGTGTGTGTGTGTACTATTAGGCAATGCTGTACAGGTTTTAAAGAGCATTTATTGTTTTCCCCTACAGGTGATAAGGTGGGTCAGGGTCCCTCCTGCATGCAATCTGATGTAGGTGTCCATACAGGCACCGATGATGATGATAATAATGTTGAGGCACAGGTGGGGTTGTCAGGGGCCGACACTGCGCCAACATTTGGCATCCCCCTTTTAGCCACCCCACCCCCACACACAATTTCAGTGCCTATATGCACCCCATCACCAGTGGCAATAGCAGAGGGCCAGCTGGTGTTCAGTGGCAGTGCACAGGAAAGTGTGGTAACCATGCCTACTGTGTCCGGTCACAGCAGGCATAGCTGGATGTTCGGCAGGCTGCCACAAAGGCAGGTGTCCCAGGGTGTTCATGGTAGGGCCACTGGACATCATGCCCCTGGCAGAGGTGACACAGCTGCTACCAGCAGAAGCATGTTTCAGGCTGTAATGGTGGTGCAGGCACGTATTGAGCGTTACACCAGACAAGGCCTTAGGCTGCAGAGGGCTGCTCTTACATCTGTAAGCGACAACCTCCGTGAACTTTCGGGTGTCATCCATGCTTATACTGAGCACATGGATAGATGGCATGATGAGATGATGGCCCTCATCAGCCATGGTGTGTCCGTGCTTCAACATATGGTGAGGATGGGGTGATGCCCAATTAGTCGTGGGCCAGCAACACCAACAGCTGGCAGTCAACGTGGACATGCTAGGACACCAAGGGGCTCCCATAGTGGCAGTAGTAGCCTTGGCAGTGCAGGAGTGTGCTGTCCACACCACACCACAGCAGGCCATGTGCATGTGGTCCTGGCCAGTCCCAGGAGGGACCTTGTACCAGCGGACAAATGTCATCAGCAGGTAAGAGTAGCACATCATGGCCTGTACCTGGATGTGCCCGTGGAACCCTTGGGAGGCACGGTCCACATGTCCATGGCTGGAGGCAGTGAACTGCACACCCTGCCAGGTATGGTCTGCAGCTGTCCATAAACACCTGTGTAGGGCAGTCACATGGCAGAACTGTGTGCATGCATACCCACACACTATGCAAACACACCTAGGGCAACCCCATACCTACACACACCACATCACCTCAGCCAGCTCCCCAGATTACACCCCTCACCCACACACATGGTGGCAAATGTATGGCCCACCCTCGGCCTCTAGCAAACCAACACCACACCCTGTGCATATGTTGATACCTGTGCCCCATCCCTGCCATCCATACCATCGATGCAGGGGCAGGCCGATGCACACGGTGACTGTACAACAATGTACCACAGTCCTGCAGTGTAACATGTTGTAGGGAGTAGAGTGTGAGGTATATTTGGCAGGTAGTGTAGCCATCCAGCAATGATGCATTACAGCTGTTAGTAACACTGGTTGATTGCAGTCTCTGTAATGTTATCCATGTGTGTTGTAGGTGTACATGTGTCAGCATGAGAATGGTCTGCAGTCATATTGCACAACGGGGTATGTCACTGTGCTGACACCATGGCTGTGATATATCTGAGGTACAGTCGAACACATTTCACAGGTTACTATACCAGTTATTTCCTATGCCACATGGACAGGTGGCCCATTGAGACATGTATACCCTGCAACCTGATGTAGACCCATCCACATACATGCACACTGTTACTTGCCAACACTGGAACTAGACCCCTACCTAGCTATGTCATGATACTGATGTGTGTGTCTTACACTGCACACACCGCATAGCGTTTAGGGTGAGGTGTGCCCCAGGTTACATGGTACATGCAGAACATCCCCTGGCATGTACAGTTTGCTAATGGGGGATGTAATGGGTGTATTTGGACAATACATAGTGTGACATACCATCATATACACATTTACAGGCACATAACAGCCAAACACACATCTGAGATACCAGGGCCTATCGCTGATAACTACCTTGACCGTGTCTCCAATGTGTTACAGGTAGGCTGCACACATCACATGCATAACTGGCTTGGATTGTGGTAACAGTTACCTGTATGATTGAGGGTGACAGTGGTAATTATAAAGTGGTACATGGGACATATACCTGGTGTACCTTGGTGTAATAACAGTGTACACAGCACCCACATTCCCCACTGGATAGTGTACTCCCTGAAACCCATGTAGACACTCTGTCATACCCACCATCACACACTGGCCACAACTGTGATACAACCCATAGTATACCCCAACATTGGTACTACAGGGATATACATCTCATGCACATGCCACATGCGTAGTAGCACATCAATCAAGCGTAGGGTGCCTGTACATATCCCAGCTGGATACCTGCCATCTGCACATCTGTACAGGGACTGACAGTCATCAGCTTGGCAGGTAGCTATGCAGCAGCATGAGTGTGTTGACAGACCAGTAAGGGGTATATACTGTGACACAGCTCACACACCAGAGATACAATAGGGAGGTGTTGGTGTCCAGCCATGTTTGCAGGTGTGCTTGTTGTCAGTACTACATTAAGCACTCTGCTCTTGCCTGGGTAAGCACTGTCAACAGTAGTACTGCCATGATACACTATATGCCAGTGTAACAGCACGTACCCTGGGCTACTACACCTGTATGTCACACATTCATATGGATAACTGTGCTGTACAGGCCTCATATACATTTGTGTCCCACACATTATACTCACACCCCTTGCTACTGCAATGACAGAACATAGGTGCATGTATTGTACATGGCATTACATACACTTATTACAGGTTATCAGACTGGGTTGTGTGTCCTGGTTACCAGGGCTAAGCAATTCTTAGTAAGTATCAATATTGTTGCAATATAACAGCTAAGCTGATTTGCGCACTGGTAAGCGCTGCCTACACTGTGTAAGTGCCGTATGTTTACCCATAGCTTAGCACTGCTTAGCATTGCACAAACCTGCTCAAAACTGCCTTCACCACTCTGTATCTGACAGTCCTTGTTCTGCCCAGCAGCAAAATGAACAGCCCTTGCAGGTCATGAACCCAGGACCCTTTACACTGAAGTCACAGCACTTAACCACTATGCCATGACCACTGTGGAGACAGCTGCTGTTTTACCAATATAGCTGTCAATACACATATTGAGTAGTATTGTACAATCACCTTTAGTTCCTAATTTGTGTAGTCCTTGTTATTAATATGACTGTTGCATCACATATGTTGTTTTATCATTATGTGCACATAGCAGATACATATGGTGAGATACATGTGGGAGGGTATACACAACCGTGATGTTTACTCATGACAGGAATATGGTGGTATACATATCCTAGGTGTATATATGTCTACATGTACATACACATGCATACTCATACATATGTCTGTATACACATCTGTATAGTGCTACATATATATGGCCATGTGTACATCTCTTCATATGTACATATGTATACATATATATACATATATGTATATATACATATGTGTATATACAAGTATCTGTATATATAGATATATGTGTATATAGCTATATATGTATGCACATCCTATGTGTACAGATATGCTTAGTTATGTTGGTAGATATATATATATATATATATATATATATATATATATATATATATATATATATATATATATATATATATATATATATATAAATATATAACTATATGTTCATACATATCTATTCTGATATACCTACTACTGTCAATATATGTAGATATCCATACGTATATGTGCATATGTATCACTATCTGTATATGTGTAGACATATATTGCTCAGTATATGTATATATCTGGGTGTGTATATGTATATCTATGTACATATACATACCCATCTATATATGTCGATATGTATATGTGTAATTTTATATATATATATATATATATATATATATATATATATACATACATATCTGGATAATTATATGTACATATATTTTCACCGTATGTCCTGAACATGGAGTATAGCCCTACCCCAGCCCCTATAGTCCCAACTTCATAGTGCAAGGGGATGGCAGGTATATTAGTAGACTATTGCTACTGTAATTGGGATTTTCCTCACAGACATGGTGTGTGTGGGAGGTCACATCTGCTTTTCACATGTGTGCCATTGGCTACTGACAGACATCCTGAGGACAACATAATACAGTACCGCTGCTAGCACGTAATGCCCCTGTGGATTGCAGCAGAGATATTGGCCAATATATGTGGACATTCTGACACACTCTGTACAGTCCAGAGGTATACACAGAACCCCTTAGTGCAAAACATGTGGACCATGCCTAACAATATGGATGTTAACTGCCATGTAGATGGGTATAACACATAACAACTGGTATACATTTGCCACCATAGGTTATGCATTCACACACCCCTGTCTGTCCTGACACATAATAACTGCTGGTACAGGGGTGCCATGGCCACATACTACCCACTAGATATTGCTACATCTGTACAGCATCCCACTGCTCTGTCTGACATACATGACTGTTAAGGGGGGCCCGGCAGCAGTACATCTGGCAAGAATCTGGACATGACACCTCACTAAGTAAGTACACTAAGCTGCTAGGCATGTAACAATGCACTGTGCAGGCTACAGACAGATTGACTCAACACTGGCCTACATCTACTATGGGGGAATGCACATGTACCTGCATATATAGCAGGCTCACAGGCATGTCACAGCACAGGGTAAGATACACCTGTGTGAAAGTGCATAACCACAACCAATGTGAACCCAGCCACAGCTACATATGGTAAGCTAGCATAATATTACAGTTCAACACCATCCTCATATATGTCACTCACAGACTAACCCTACATATACTGGGTTGCTACACAGTTTGGTCTGATGCCTGTCTGTGGTATGGGCATGTGTGTGTATGGCCCTACAAACATGTAAGCCAATACAGTAACATACAGTGGAGGAGCATGTAACACCAGATAGGATGGGACCTAGAACAATGACATCTACCACAGTCTGTACACAGGCCAAAGTACATATTAACAATACACACACTGCTGACATTCACCATAAGTACACAGACCTCAGTACTGTACAAACAACCACAGAATGTCCAGGTTATGTCATCAAATATAACCCCTACTGTACTTAACATGTGTAGCAGTCTGATATCTCACTGGCCTATCAGATATGATGACACTAATTATGGTGTACAGCACATATGCACCTCTAAATGCATGACATATGTACAAACGTTGACAGAGTTGTGGCTGGAAGCACATACACAGGGCCAATATTGACATGTGGCTGTGATAACCTCATACATTTACTGTTGTAACAGGGTTTGTTGCAACATATGTCATATGAGGGATAGGAAGTCAGTAACTGTCATGGCTTTCACCATCTACAGATTGCAGTCCTCACACTACCTTCTGCAGTTCACAGATAGATGATCTGTGGGTAACACATGAAACCAAAGGCACAACACACTGCCCAGTCTAAAGATGACCCTACTGATGGGGATTCCTCATAAACATAGAACTGACATGGCAGGTATTAAAACATGTAGGACAGCCATATCCACACACACACTGTTAAACCAACATTACTCCAAATGCAGTATATCAGCACTTACAGTCTGTAGTCAGGTCAGGCACACACCCCTCCTGTGTGTTGCCCTGTTTCCATAGTGTATGTTGTTAGAGGTAAATCCCCAATCCATCTGAGATGCTGTTTGCCAAACAACAGATCTATTTTTTGCTCACAGTGAATGAAAAGGGCCAACACCAACATGATGTTCCTAGATATTGGAGAGTGTTTCCATGCAATTGGCTATGGGAATGTTACCACAGCTGTTCCACATGCAATCAGCTAGGGGAGGGCTGCAATTTGTGCAGAGGCCATCAGCTGATCATGAGCATCACTTAAAATGCACATGCTGCTGCCTAAGCAAAGTAGGTGTAGGTCTACACATCCACCAGAGAAGGAGTGAGAGAGGCAGACAGAGGCAAAGAAAAGTCAGGGAGGGGTGGGAGAGTAAAACTTAAGCATGTTTGTGTCACACACCTACCAGTGCAGGGAATCAAACCCCTGATGACTATGTAGTGCTATCACATTTCTATGCAGGTATTGGATGCACCACATAGGTTACATGTTATAGAGCTCTCAAAACGTATATGTGATGGTGAGTGACATCTGCAACAGGGATATGGTAGCTATACGGTAGTTGTAGTACATGTGCCTGTCTGCATGAAGAGGTGCCAGCATCAACACAGCCACATTCTCACAGGGATGCACACACATTGACACACTTGGCAGGGCCAGGAATACAACCCATCACTAGTGAGATTGACACAACACATTACTGTGCAGGTATTACATGCACCACAGGGGTCATACAGAGGTTATATGGGCAAAGGGTATGGGGAGGTGTCTGACATGAGATATTATGCTGCAGTATGCCAATGGGGGTTGTAGTGAGTGTGCATGTGAACATACGCATCATACCACACACACACACACACACACACACACACACACACAAACACACACACACAGGGTGCCAGTAATGACATGCATGGATGCATTGATTCACAGGTGTGTAGTGGTGAACTGTGCCAGACAGCTATACAAGGCTAGGTGATGGGTACATTTTGGCATCAGGCCACATGACAATGGTCTGCATTGTGGCTCAGGGGTGTAGAGTCTGGAATTGCCCACACAAGTGTGTATTGTATTCATCATCCAGTCACCTGGGTGACTAATGCGTTTGGGCAATGCTGTGCATTGCTTGATATGTATGTGTTCCTTAGTCCATGACATGGATGGTGTCTGTGATGTGCACACCTCCCACATGCATGTACAGTGACATGTGGAACTCTACCTGGGGTGTCTGGCCCTTGTTGTGTACACAGATTATCATCAGATGTGTCAGTCCTGGCCTCATGTGGCATGAACTGGTAATGGACAGCAGGTTTACCCTGCACCTATATTGATAGCATGCTAACGGCATTCGCTGGTGTCAGTAGCATCTGTCCATACAAGGCATATTTTCAGGCATGGTATGTCCTTTGTGGGTCACATTTGATGGCACCACAGGTGTTGCAGTGTCCAGTGGGAACATGGGGAAGGTGCACTGTCTGCATGTACGTGCCTATTGAATAGATGAACAGGGTGCCATGCCCTCTGTAGGCCACTGCAATCACTCCATAGTTACTATCTGTGGGCAATATGCAGTGCACTACCAAATATAGCGGCTGTTGCCTAGGCAAGTGTGTGTGTGTGCATGAGGCATGGGTTGAGAGTGTTGTCTGGCTAATACTAGGGTTGCTAACTTTGTTTGCCTGGCCTTGATGTCACATGTATGGGTATGGATCTGCACCCCAGCCTCTCGGCTATTTCACATCTGTTATCCCTGTATGGTGGACATTGTGATATATACTAGAGCCACCATATAAGAAGTTTGCAAAACCCACTCCAAAGTGGACCCAATTGTTACACACCCACAGCCATCTCCACACAGGATATATCCCATACACACACACACACACACACACACACACACACACACACACACACACACACACACACACACACACACACGTCATGTCTGGGATTAGAACTCCTACCTAACTATTTTATTACCCTACAGCAGTGTGCAGTCATAGTATGCTCCACAGAGATTACTGGAGTATTCCTTCCCCAAAGGTGTATTTCACATTGGATGACATCAGCAGGATTGCCAAAGTAGGGCATTCGAATTGTAGTGAGTGTGGCTAGGCTAAAATGCACTGCTCCCTACACAGACATTGAAACACACACAAAACATCCACAACCGACATGTGTGGGTATAGAACCCCTAACAGGCATCTATATCACACTACAGCATGAAGCTGTTATAGGATGCACCACAGGGATTACTGGAGAACTCTTTTCCCAAAGGTGTATTTCACAGTGAATGACATCAGCAGGATTGCCAAAGTAGGGCACTCGAATTGTAGTGAGTGTGACTAGCCAAAAATGCATTGCTCCCTACAAAGACATTGAACACACACACATAACATCCAGAACTGTCATGGGGGGGAATAGAACCCTACCAGAGTTCTATATCACACTACAGCAGTACGCAGTTATGGCACACACTACTGAGATTACTGGGATACAACCTTCCCAGAGATGTATTTCTAGGTGGATGACATCAGCAGCCTTACCAAAGTAGAGCATTTCAATTGTAGGGAGTGTGACTACCCTAAAAAGCATTTCTCTCTACACAGACAGACACACACAGTTGCCATGACTGAGATCAGAACTCCTCCCTAACTATTTTATCACACTACATTAGTACGCAGTTATGACACACTTTATGAAGATTATTGGGATTCAACCTTCCCAGAGATGTATTTCTAGGAGGATGACATCAGCAGCCTTTCCAAATTAGAGCATTTCAATTGTAGGGAGTGTGACTATCCTCAAAAAGCATTGCTCTCTACAGAGACAGAGACAGACACATAGACACACACACACACACACACACACACACACACACACACACACACACACACACATGAGCACACACACAGAGTTGCCAAGGCTGGGATTAGAACTCCTTCCTAATTATTTTATCACAGTACAGCAGTAAGCAGTTATGGCACAAGCTACAGAGATTACTGGGTTACAACCTTCCCAGAGATGTATTTCTAGGTGGATGACATCAGCAGCCTTACCAAAGTATAGCATTTTAATTGTAGGGAGTGTTACTACCCTAAAAATCATTGATCTCTTTACACAGACACACAGTTGCCAAGGCTGGGATAAGAACTCTTCCCTAATTGTTTTATCACATACACTATGGAGATTACTGGGATACAGCCTTCCCAGAGATGTATTTCTAGGTGGATGACATCAGCAGCCTTACCAAAGTAGAGCATTTCAATTGTAGGGAGTGTGACTACCCTAAAAAGCATTGCTCTCTCCACAGACAGAGACACACACACACACACTCTTGCCAAGGCTGGGATTAGAACTCCTCCATAATTATTTTATCATACTACAACAGTACGCAGTTATGGCACACGCGGAGGTTACTGGGATACAATCTTCCCAGAGGTGTATTTCTTGGTGGATGACATCAGCAGCCTTACCAATTTAGAGTATTTCAATTGTAGGGAGTGTAACTACCCTAAAAAGCATTGCTCTCTACACAGACAGAGACAGACAGGCACACACAGTTGCCAAAGCCGAGATCAGAACTTCTCCCTAACTATTTTATCACACTACAGCAGTACCCAGTTATGGCACGCGCTACAGAGATTAGTGGGGTACAATCTTCCCAGAGATGTATTTCTGGGGGGATGACATCAGCAGCCTTACCAAAGTAGAGCATTTCAATTGTAGGAAGTGTGACTACCATGAAAAGCATTGCTCTCTACACAGACACACACACAGTTGCCAAGGCTGGGATTAGAACTTCTCCCTAACTATTTTTTCACACTACAGCAGTACAAAGTTATGGGATGCGCCATGGAAATTACTGGACTACAACTCTCCCAAAGGTGTATTTCACAGTGACTAAGTACAACCAAAGGCAACAAACCAAACTGGTAATAAACCAAGAAAGTCCACTGTCTGAGAACAAGCTGCTGCAGAAAATGTTTTTAATTCAGACGTAAATCCAGTAGTGACAAAAACAGAACATCAAATACATCAAGCCTGTATTTCACAGTGAATGACTTCAGCAGGCTTGTCATAGTAGGGCCATGGGGAGGGCAGTGTGTGTGAATGGGCCATATTCCATTCATCTAGAGGATGACATGGCACATGCGGGCACACACAAGGTCATATTTCACAGCTACATGTATACAGCTGCTAGATGACTACTTCCTTGTACAGTCATGTTGCACAGCTAGCACGTGCACCACATAATCTGTAATGCTGACAGATACTGATGGCTAGTATCTGCAGTGAGTAACATCTGAACCACATGTGGTTGGGGCCCTTTGGCTGTGTGCTGGGTGGGATAGGCCTGGATGGCTCCTTGTCACAGTCACCCTCTTCCACACATCTATGTATGTCTACCTTTGGTTTATTATAGTGTGTTGTCCTTACATATATGTCTGTATTCCTATCCACTGTGTGTGCAAGGCATGAGTGGTGCATAATGACAAGTGTCTGCACTAACAACTGCGACTGCCAGATATGTCTGGTCCACTGGTGTTTGCAGACATGGCCTTCATGTGTTTAAGTGTATGAGCATGCCCAGTATGACCTTTCAGTATGTTGTTGACTGACATTGCCTTCATTTCTTTAAGTGTGTGAGCATGCCCAGTATGCCCATCTGTATTTAATGTGTGGATCAAGTCCAGGTAGTTTGTACTGCAGTGCTGACCTTTGTGTTGTACACCGACAAGTAGCATGCTGTTTCTGCAGGGTATCCATTGAGCATTTGGCATTCACTGTTACTACATTTCTGCATAGGATGGGGGGGGGTTCACCTGACTATTTCTACATTTCTACACAGGATTGAGGGGGCACACCTGACTGTTACTACATTTCTACATAGGATGGGGGGTGCACACCTGACTACTTCTACATTTCTACACAGAATGGGGCGGCAAACCTGACTGTTATTACATTACTACGTAGGGTGAGGGGGCTCACCTGACTAGTTCTACATTTCTACACAGGATTGGTGGGGGGCACACCTGACTGTTATTACATTACTACATAGGCTGGGGGGGCACAGCTGTCTATTTCTACATTTCTACACAGGATTGGGGGACACACTTGATTGTTATTACCTTACTATGTAGGATGGGGGGTACACCTGACACTTGTACACATTTGCTATGACTGTATTGGTATGTCAGGTACTCCATTTCATTCTGTATGCTTACCTATCATGCTGACTAGAGGCATACCAGTGTACTACAGATCGTAGCTTTGGTTGCCCTACATATTAGTGTCTAACTTCCTATCCTTCAGAACTAACATGCCACTGCCTGACCTGCTATAGTCTGTCTGTGTAGGTCTGGGGGGGAGGTTAACCATAGCCATCATTCAGGGGGCATAGCACAAGCTCTCTTTGGGTTTGCCTACACCTGACCTGCTGGCTGAGACTGTGTTGGGTATGTGAACTGCCCTGACTGGCATGTCTGAGTCATATGGACACACATGTCACCCAGCACATTTCCTGCAGTGGGTTTTGTCACTCTGTGTAGTACTGGCTACTATGGTGACTCCAGTATGGATTACAGATGTCATGGTGCCACTATGGGTGTCTACTTTCTGCTGCCATGACATTCAGCCACCTAATTCCCTTGCATGCTCACATTCATACCATAGATACAGGTAATGACACATTCTACTCCATTTGGCAATTGGTAGGTTGATTGACTTACCTTGAGGGTGTGCCAGAATTGTGGATGGTGCTGGAGGGCTGCCTATGTTGGATGCACATAGTACACTCCCTATACATGGTTGAGCACAGGTAGTGTCATGTTTGGCATCCCTTTTACTGTATGTGCAAGTCAGAAAGAGGTGTCATTCCCTGGGTCCCTACTGTGTCAGTATATATGCTATGCATTGTCTCTTTGCCGCAGCCTCAGCATACTGGGCATGCCTCCATCTGCCTACTGAGGCAGGCTCAGGTTGTTCCTCCTCTGAGTCACTCTGCGCCTGTGCAGGCCTTGGCATTGGTGGGGGGGGGGCTGTGTGGCCCTGCCCCATGCTGTTCCTGCTGCAGCTGTTTTCACAGGATCATATTGTGTAGCATGGCACATACAATAACAATTTGGGTACATGTAGCCGGTGAGTACTGCAAGGCTCCACCGGATGTGTCCAGACACCGTAACCGTTTTCTGAGCATCCCAAACACATGATCTATTATACGTCTGGTCTGTGCGTGTGCCTCATTATGGCGTTCTTGTTCAGGTGTATGTGCATTTCTGATGGGTGTTGTGATGATTGGGGAGAGATGGGCGAAGGCTGCCAGCCTAGTCAAATAGAATTTGATATCTAATTCTGGCATTTGTAAATAAATGTAAAATACAGGCATGTTTTCTTGATAATAAATGTAAAATACAGGCATGCTTCTTGAGTGTAAAGAAAACACAGTAAAATGTGAACTTCAAGATTGTTACAACATTCCCCCCTTGCTGTAAAGAAAAACTAAGTCAAGCCTTTCAGATTTGTCTTTTGAAATTGAAATGATTTTATCACATTCTTTGATCTTTAGAGTTGGTTCCGGTCAGGCTGGCTGAAGACATTCTGTCTATTGTGTTAACTAAGGACTAATTGCTAGAGTGTATATGTGAAATGCCTTTTAGTGTTGTAGTCTCCTGTGCAGGTGTTAGCTTGCTAAATAATGTAAATGGAGTTTCTATTAGCCTGGGAACTCAGAGCAGTTGTCAAGATGATGCAATATGAATACTGGGAAAACCTAAGTGCCACAAATGATTTAATCTGGGGAGGACCCAGAGACATATTTGTTAGTGATGTTTTATAGACTGTGTCTCAGAGAGATACAGAAAGCATTTTGACTTTGGACATCTAACTTACCAGCACTCTGCTTATGCTCACATGGAAGTTTCTAGCACTGTGATTTCTTGTAGGAATAAGTAAAGCTAGTAAAGATTAATTAAGTATTTTTCTTTGAAATCAGACCTGTCCTACTTTCTGTGTGATCTCTGAACTCTTAGATATCTCTGTGGTGTAGTAGTTTTGTCTTGTGTTTTAATTATTTATTATTAAATATTTTTAAAACCTTCTACCTGTGGTTGGTTTATGTAGAGATAAATTATGCTTTAGAGTACATTATATATTTATAGAGTTTACTGTCTAAGCCCTTCCAGTAAGCCTTAGACTGAATAGTCACATTACCATTGGATATTAATATTGCACAGTAATAATTGGACACCCTTTTAAGGGCATTTTAGTAGCTGATATTATTAACTGGGTGGTGGCATTAATTACTTCTGTATAGTCTGGGTAAAGGGGCATAGTTGAAGAATCTGTGTCAGCCTTTCCCAGGAGTGTCTGTAAAGTTGTATAAATACTTATCTCAAAGTGTGTGTGTTGTGTCAGCTACTTGGCAGGGACATGAAGCACTGATTGGACAGAGAGGGTACTGGAGGTTTTAGCTTGCCCAGTTAGGCTGAGACCTGGACCCTATAGCTGTGCCAGTGTGGAGTCTTATTGGGGACCTGGTGAGCAAGGGAGCAGCCAGCCCCAGACTGACTGTGATCTCTGTGTGCACTTAAGGGAAATTGTACTTTACTGTGTGTATTAGTTATCCTTTCCTCTTCTAGGAGATGACCTCCCTGGTGTTAGTGGTGAGGATTTACACTCCTTGATTGCTGGGCCAGGGCACGGTCATCACAGGTGTCGTCAGCCACGGCTCCAGTGTGTAACCAGCATCCCCCAATAGGTGACCGTAAGGGATGTCCCCATAGGCAAATCTCTGGTACAGCTGTGTCAGATGCCATATGTGGGAATCGTGATAGCTTCCAGGGCAGCCAGCACACACATTCATTATAATGCTGTTGGCATCACAGATGACCTGGCAGTTAATGGAGGTGATGCCCCTGCAGTTGATGTAGGCCCTACCCTGATCACTGGGTGGTGCTTTGATGCATATGTGCATGCAGTCTATAGCACCCACTACCTCAGGGTATTCTGCTATTTGGTGGAAGAGATGCATATTGCTGGCCAACACCTCACTGGGGTTGATGAAATATACATGCTCACCGGCATGTGTTGACATGGCATCCAGGAACTGGTGGAATAGTCTGGATGCTGATGCCTGTGAGATCCCTATGATATCCCCAGTTGAGCTTTGGGAGGTACCTCTGGCTAGTATTCCTAGGCCTACACATACCTTGGTATCCACTGTGATGGGTTCCCCTCGGTCAGTTTGGTGTGTCAGGTGTGGACGGCACAGCTCAACAATTTGCTTTAGGAGGTCTCTGTCCACCCTATAGTGCTCCACTATCTCCAGCTCATGTAGCCCCTGGTAGGTTACCCTGGGTCTGTACACTCTTCTCTGTCTCCTCACTGTGGGTTGATCAGCAGCATTCACATCCTCACCACCCTCAGCCTCTTGCACATGTTGTTCTATGTTGCTTGCTGCAGCCCTTCTCATTTTGTAGGTTTGTTTGTTAAAATTTCCCTGCTTGTATACACCGGTGGTGTAGAGTGTGGGAAAAACCAGAGGGGAAGGTGTTTGCATAGTTTATAGTAGTGTTCTGGGCTGGGCTGGTCTGCTGCCTGTGTAATTGGCTGATTCTGATACATTTCACCTGGCAGCTATGCTAGTTCTCCTTGATTACCTTCCTACTGCTGTCTTCCCTTCCCATTGCCATTCTGTTTAAGCCCGGGGGCCCGCCATGCAAACAGAGTGCTCATATGTGCACAGTGCTGCTATCTCCTGGTTTAATTTTCTTTCTCTTCCTTTAAAACCCTGGTGCATGGCGCACACACCCGCTTAGGCAATGTAAAGAGTGCTAGGCAGGTTTAGACACACCCCCTAGCTTAGCTGTGCTAAGCTAGGAGCAAACCCAAGCCACAGGGCCCCAATCCGCTTACAGTATGCCTGACACACACACCCATGATGTCACCTAACTCCTAGGCTTGCACCAAGCTATTCTTACTCTTACACTGTTGGGACACCTGACTCACATGCTGGGGAAAACTGGGATTCACTATCATTCCCCTTATTTGCATAGGATTGCCTGCTAATGCATAATTACATGTCTCACACTGAGCCTCCCCCCTTAGCGACCACTACTCACTGGCCATGTTGTCTTCTGCCTGCCATTGACTTGCATGGCAGAATACTGATTTTAGTTAGAATACTTAATTTAGGTTTATTTTGTTATTTTCCCCCGATCCCGTTTGCGCTCCGCTGCCCTACGCTTAAACAGCCGAGATCAGCTAAAAAAAAAAAGTTGATTATTTTATTTTTTTCACTATTTGCAATGCCAATGGCCTTATACTTGGCCACTGGCATGCTTACTACATGATATGCAGCCTTTATTTGGAGCTGTCACAGCTCCGTTTTGGATTTTGCAGAAATGTACTCGGTTACTAACCGAGTACATTTCTGCAGATTGTACTAGTCCTGCACGGCCGGTTGCAAGCTTCCTGGATTGCTAAATCACCTTATTTGCATAGATTTCTCCTGCAAATGGGGTGATTTGCATACAGGAGCTTAGTCCATGCAGGATTAGTGCAGGAGCGCTCGTGCACACCCCTGCAGGCTGTTCCTGGATCACATGGCAGACATATTGCCTGCTGGAGCTCCTGCACCGATCTTGCACGCTGTGCAAACTATAAAGAATCTGGGGGCCTGAGTACCACCACTGTAGTGCCAATCCCTCTACCCTCACTCCTAAGCAACACCCAAACATATTTAAGTTCCTCCACTTGAATTAGCAACCCCTTCTCATCTTAAGTGAGTAACTCACTATTTTCCTAGAGAAAACAGTGATGTCTGATTTGGAGGTACTGAATTTAACTCCAAATTCATCAAGCGCAGCCATTCACCTCATTACATTCTGGAGATACCACTCACTTGAGGCTAAGAAGACAACATCATGTAATTTCACTCTATTTGTCCAAAATTGTTTTGATTAACACAGTTAATATTTTGACATGTTTATTTGATGTTTAGCATTTTACCCAGTCAATGTATAGTAGTTAAAATCCACCATAGGAATTGTTTTTAATTAATTTCTTTTGTCATACCTATGAGTAGTCAATAACTCCTTATGTTTTGTAGAGGACATAGATGGTGTAGGGTAGGGTCTTACTATATTAAGAACCACTGGCATTTTTGTTGGGTGAAAATGTTATATTGAGTTGTTTTCTTGGTTTATGATGCTACTGTTCAGTTGTCTATAATTTTCAGGGATGTCTCTTGATTTTGGCTCAGAAGTGTGCTATGCCTGTATTAAAACTGTTTTTTTTTTTAGAAAGGTTGGTAAATTATAGTATCGATTAAAGTTACAGACTTATTTTCCTTCAGAAAATGCACATTAATTCCTCTTATTTTTCAGTGCTTGAAATTTGTAGTCCACTAACTCAAGATAGGTCCTTGGTTAAACTTCTCATCTGAAAGACTTCTGATTTATGACCTTTGTCCCTGATTATTTTTTGTTTTATCTCTGCCTCTGAAGATAAGAGGTCGATAGCTATGCTTCTGGCTTTTAGGTGTTCATTTGTAAATTCTGAGACACTCTCACCAGTCCCACTGCATTTGCAACAATGAAAAGAGGTATACCTTTAACCAGATTTCAGTAATAGCTCTAAGAAGAGAAAACATAATAGATGATGCATTTTATTGTAGAGACGTAAAGCAATGAGTAAAGTTACCTTCACCACAAATTTTTAATAGCTGTAAATTTTTAATTTTCATTTTTTATTTGAAAAGGTCTAAAAATGATATCTAGTACAAGACATTGGAATAAGTTTCTCCACACACATAGTCAAGGAAGCAGATTTCCCGAAAAACGCACCCAGATTTGCCTAATTTTGGCCCAAGGCAGGTATGACAATGTCACAAACTCCTGCAAGAGACCAGTGAGTCTTGTGTTTGTTTTATTACAATGGAGTCACCAATTACTGGGATGTTTTGGGGGTTACTGGGTGTTCATTTCTGCTGTCATACAGGCTTTCAAGTCTGGCTTTTTGAGTTTTAAATGAAGGTGACAGTGTATGTTTGATTTACATTGGTCACTAGGAGGTCTGTATGATTTATTATAGTCACTGGGTGGTCTTTGTCATGTGTTACATGTGTGACATTCTGGTTTTGTTAAGTTTACAGCTTTGAGAGGTACAGGTGAGGCTTTTGAAAGCATATTCTTCAGAACATTTGCATATATAGGGGTACTTGTGTGTGAATGCTCACATAGTTGGGTTACTGCTGCTGCTTACCATTATCCACAATATTCTGAAGATACTTAAACCATTTGCAGATACTTAAGCCCATGTCAGAACGGAGAGCATTTTTGGAGAACATGAGGTGGTTCTTACACTGCCTGAGATATTCATAATCAATCAAGTCTTCAAATTTCACTCAGAAGGTGCCTCAATGTGTAATCTAAGGTAACAGCCTGTCTGTCAAAAAATATAATTCAAAAGAATGTGTATTTGCTAGTTGAAACTAGATTTACTGTTGTCAAATGGCAACTAGATGTCAGAGTTGGTATTTTTTATTTGCCAGATAAGGATAATCCACTGGTAAGCCTTTCTGCAGACTCTGCGTTTTTTTTTTTTTGTTTTTTTTGCATTTGTATATCATTAGTCCAAAGTAATTGCATTCTAAGAGCAACTCACCCCACAAGAATTAAAAGTGATCAGCACAAACAATCATTTATCTAATAAGTAATTCACATCAAAATATGAAATAATATTAGTTATCATTAGCACTGAAAAGTTTTCTTTTAAGCGACCCCAATAAACCTCTCAGTAATGGAAAACAAATGTTCCAAAATGGGTCTGACAGATGTTGTTTATCCATGTTAAAATGATGACTCAACAGGATATATAAACCAAGTGACAGCATACAAACGCAGTAGGAAAGTCATTCATGTCTGTAGAAGGTTGCTGAAGTCAAAACCCAGAATGGATAGACTATCTTTGTATTACGGAACTTTTGCCTGTGTGTGTGTGTGTGTGTGTGTGTGTGTGTGTGTGTGTGTGTGTGTGTGTGTGTGTGTGTGTGTGTGTGTGTGTGTGTGTGTGTGTGTGCGTGTGTGCGTGTGTGTGTGAGTGTGTGTGTGTGTGCACACGTGCACATGTACATCACAGGCACATGTGTTTATATGTGTGCATGTGTGTGTAAGTGTTTCTCCATCTGTGTTCATTTCACAATACTGTTTAAATGAAGTTCATTAAAAGATGTATTTAGTGAAATATAACTATCATTTGAAAGTGGTACTGGTAAAACCTTAGTGATTAAGTACATGATCTTGAACGTTATTACATTTTCATACTGATACTTTCTGAATGTACTGCATGTGATATGATGGTTAACCACAAACATGAAGGTTACACTTTCTAGATGACTATCTCAGATGCACACAAGACAAAACCATGTACTGACAGTAGTTAGACAGGTTATATTACACAAGTAAATATTCTTCCTGTTAGGTACCAGCAAGACAGTTCCACTGCAACCAAGAGTTAACTGCAAAGTTAAAAGAAAATATACTGAGAGACAATAACTCATTTGGACTAATTTTCTTTAAACATTATTATATATACATGGAAGAATGACATACCTCAGAGGATTAAAGATATATTCTACTACCTATAGACATGGGTCAGAATCTCTCAGGCACTACTTCTGTACTGGTTGACTTCCAGCATGGCCCTAAACTGGACAGTGCTCAGTGCTGTCAAAGTAACCCTAAAAAAGGAGCTAGCACCTTGTAGGCCTCATTGGTTAACATGAATTAGCTTTAAGACAATAGTACAGTTTGTTTGTCTTTCGGCTTTTTCCCAGTAAGGGGTCACCACAGTGGAACTCCGGTCCGCTAATGATTGGCAGTAGACTTTTATGAAACACTGAGGTGCCAGCTCGATGCCAACCTTCAATGAAGGCACACCCATTTATGCACGCATGTCTTTCAAATGCTACCCAACTGCGGGGAGGACATGCAGACTCCACACAGAAGGCACTCCCAAGCCAAGCCGAGAATCGAACGGGAGAACCTCTTGCTGTGAGGTAACAACACTATCGCCGTACAAGACCAAAGTACAGTATTTTCCTAAAAAAGTTTTTTTCATATACTCTGTATTCACATTTCATTAAATTCATTCATAATGATGTTTCTGAACTTTTTATTCTGCACACTTTATTGACTTCATTGAATGTTATCATGCAGACATGTACTGCAATTAAGCAATAACCAATGGTGTGGTGTGGTATATTGAAGATTTACCCATGGTTGGTGTGGTTTAATCACAAGGGCGAAGCCTGAGTGATTAAACAAAGGCAACCGTGGGTAAATCTTCAATATACTACAACCACGGAGTTGGTTATTGCTATTATACAGTGACATTATTTAAGGAAAAAAAAAACTACTTTTCTTAAATAATGTCTTTGTATAATGGCGGATTGCTGTTCTTCTGCCGGTTGTGGTATACTGCTTCTGTGTTTTGATGTACTGTGCATGTGAATGGGACTTGTGTTCCCACGCATACCCAGTACATCAATGCTTTGAAACAGGAGCAATGCAGAAAAAAAAGTCTCCGTTGCTCCGTTTTCTCTCTCTTTTTTTTTTTTATTGTAAAAAAAAAAAAAAAAAAAGGTTTTGGGGCAGTTTATACCAACAGAAAAAAGTCTGGGGTACCGGACCTTTTTCTGTTAGTATATTGTGGGATTTACAATGGGCACGCTGGTTGGGCTGGCCAACCAGCATGCTTGTTTTCGAAAATTAATAGGGAGACGTATAATTCTAAAGTTAAAACTGTAGTTATCCTGTTTATAAGAAAAATTCAAGCTAGCAAGTCTGCAATATAATTTCTAGGTAATACTCTGACTTCCTTTTAGCATTTAATGTATTTGAATGCTTAGAAAATTGTATTTACATTGTATAAAGTTAAAATATGGCACTTTTAAAATAAAGGAAACGTTATCAGAACAACTTTATTTTTTTTTTATTTTACTGCTCAACTGTTTAAATGTGGATAAAGGAAGGGGAATTAAGCAAAATTTGAAAGCTCTAATAGGTTATGTATAAATGCAAATGACTGAGAAACATATTATTGCTAGAGGAAAGAAAGATCTGTTGCAATATTTATGATTATGTTAAGAAACTGGAAATGAGTAGGATAATAGTAATGAAAATCTATTATTTACAGATCATTCATAATATATTTCTTCTTATAATGATAAAAACATGTGCAGAGCAGATGCCTTTCAGTTATTACAATGAAATCATCCTGTAATACTGTACCCTTTTCTTGAAGCCAGAGCTATTCAACTCTGGCTGACCTTTTACTTAAGAAAGTGCTTGTGACCCCAGAGGTAATCTAGGCTGCTCTTACCATCAATGGCGGGTGTAGAAATTCCTGGAATTGGAGTAAAAAGAAGACATATGTTATTTCCAGACAAAGAATTAATTACGGAATATAATGTATTACAACAAAATAGTTTTATCACAGATACAATAAAAGGCATTGTCGCATTGCAAGAATAATATTTTTTATGGTATAGCACTATCATTAAAACTAAACAAAATACACACAGACTTGAAACAAGAAAAAATAATCATTATATGTTGTTGAACACTACAGTGGTATTATCTAAATATATAATAGAGTTCTTCATTTAAGTCAGAATTTATATATTTCTATATACCAGTAGTCCTGGTAACAGCAATATTTTTTATCCAGCTTGTTTGTGTCATAACTGTCTTTGTCTCATTTGTATTATCTATTAAAAAGGTTGGAATATACACTTGTATTACATAATCGTTACCTCTGCAGATGCACTTTACTATCCACTTTACATAATTTATTCATTATTCTCCTTGGTTATGCTAATATGTTGTATAATGCTGTTTATTTGATGTGTTACCTAGCTTTTCTGTATTTATCCCTTTTCAAACTTGTCTCATCAGAGCACCACTCAAAATGGGCTGACCACAATTGAACATTTCCAGTCTACAAATAGAAATGCATAAATAAATACATGCATGCTTAAATAATGATATTTATTTTAGTAAGACAGTAAACAGTAAGGAGAGCAACTTTCTTGCACAGTGATATGATAATGGTATATAATACAGACATTTACCTGATGAAATATCAGTGCTGTATCATCAGTAATAGAGCTTACTGCTTTTTCAGAGAAGACTGGTTATTCTCAGATAGGAGTGGGCAACAGTGTTGGATACTACTGACTGGCATGTCCCAAGCAGAAAGTAACTAATCAGGTGACAACAACAGGGTAGAAGGGCTTTAAATATGTACAGTCATCAGGAGAGTACAAGAGTAGGAGAAAAGTAGCCAAGAGCACAGAAGTCAATGCAGAGAAGGGACTGCCTAGAGCAATTAGTACTCTTCAGGCAACATGGCTAGAAGCAGAATCCAACAGTATCTGTAGCATTACCTAACAGTGATAAGTGTGGCATTCACAGACAGGTGCATGACAATGAGAAGTCGTGTGCTCACATGGGCACAGACTACAGCCAGGCACTCTGCCAGATGGCAGGAAACAATGGATTAGTGAAGGCTAACTGTAATTAGGACTAGACATCACCAAGGAAAGGAAGAGGACAGAGTAAGCAGACAGTTCATAAAGGAAAATACAGACGGTAAAAATAAGAGAAGGTGGAGGTCGAGAATTTAACAATGAGAGAAACATAGCAGTAAATGAAAGGTGAACTAAAAGTTAGGCCTGGCAAGTAAACAATTAACAGTAGGACAATGAGGCTGTAGAAATGAAATAGGATAAACTGAATGAGAGGAGAAAGATGAGTGTAATGGGAAAAGCGTTTTGGATGTGGAGTATTTTTGGAAATAGAGAGGGCAGCTACTTGGCAAATACTGCAGAAAGGAGGAGAAAAGGACTGTAGAGGGGGGACAGCAGAAGGACAATAGACAGGGCAAAGTGGGTTAAGAGAAGAACAGGATAAACTAGGAACAGGAATACATGGGCAGAGACGGGCAGATAAATCCAAATAACAGGGAGAGCAGATGAATTTCAGGAGCAAAGGACAGGGCACATAGCAAAGGAAAGAAAAATGAGAAGGTAGAAAGTGAGGGAAACAGCTTCCAAAAAGTGAATGAAGAGCAGAAATCTAAGCTGGATGGGCAGGAGCAGAAAGATGTGAAAAGCAAGGAAGGATGAAGCAAGGTCAGAGGTAGTCAGGAGGTGAAGGAAGCATTCTGGGTTGTTATTTAAAATAAATTGATGAAGACAAGCTAAAGATAATGTGCTGCCCAGTTTTAAACATTGCTAATGTATAGAGATGGAGCTAGAAGCACTGTCATATATTAGAAGTAGCACCAAAGGAATAGAAGAAAGTGGACAATGAATGAAGATGGGGCTACTTAAATGAAGTAAGCAGAAAGGATATGAAGGAGAGCATGTAACCAGAAGGAAGACTAATACAAGGAATAAGTAGGTAGACAGACCCAGCACCAGGTAGCAAGAAATAGGTTGAAACTACCATGGTGGTGAAGAGGAAATGCTAGCATAGCCAGGTGGACGTGCAGAAGTGGATGAGGAGTTTGGTGTTGGTGGACACAATGAAAGACCTAATCCTTGCAAGGATACAAATGGTAGCGACCAAGCTGAGAACTAATGACCTAGTGGAAGCTTTAGAGATAACCAGGATGGATCAGTAGCACTGTGCATAGTCTTAGTGAGGATGATAACACCCTAAGATGAGTTGCCCTACTAAAGCACAGAAGTACAAGGACGATTATTATTAGTGTGCATTGTTTGCTGAGTTCAATTGCACATTCAGAGATGCTGCCCATGCTAGCAGACAGCCGTATAAATATACAGGAATATGAGAAGGTTGAAATGTTGACTCAGAGAGTGAAGCAAGAAACTAAGGATGGTAGCATGTAGGAGGATGAGGAGCTATTCAGCAGAGGCAGGATTCTTCTTAGCTTCTTGAGCTGGGATGCTAAAAATGTCACTGGAAGCCAGCAGTGGTGGCATAGAGGGATAACACTCTGACTATAGAGACCAAAGTCTGATTAGTGGCTTGGATGCCTGATGGTGCTGGTAGGGGGGTATGGGTATACCCACCCTGAGGGGATGATTGGTGGAGCAGAACATGTACTGCTGCATTCCTTCAGAGAAGGAGCAACATTGCATTGGGATTCTTGGGGCAGGCTTATGCTCGCCAAGCAATTGTCAAGTGACAGCCCTCATTAATGAGTGTGCAACAGCTGTATTCATAGGAGGAGGGCAATGTCAGTTACATGGGGATGTGGGTAACCTGTTGCCTCACCCAGGGTCAGGGTTAGGGACTACACTAAAATGCTGTAATCATCAGGATGCAGAATGTAGCTGTTCTTGTTTTCAGACAAACACTTCTGACAGAATGGGAAAGGAGATATGTAAACTGAAGGGGACTAAGGGAGAGGAAGCACTATTGGGCAACATAAGATATGCAAACTAAGGGATAAAATAATCACACAGGTAAGTTATTCAGTAAAAACTACAAGAAAAAAAACATCCAAGCTCAAGTTTTCAATGTGTTATTTCTTACAATTCAAGTAAAGGAAGCCCTTGAGATATATGGAAATGACCCATAAAGGTTATGAAGTGCCTCAGTGATACTACTTCTGAATACCCACCGCTTTCTACTATTTAAGTTTTTATAGCTACATTCAGGTCAATAAAGCCAAACCCCACTAAATGCAGACATACATATTTCGGCCTTTTTTTACTATTCTCATTAGCACAACATAAATAAATAGTTTGACTATACTTTAGTAACACAGGGTCTTTAAACCCATCTGATGCCATAAACATTAAGATGCCTGCAAAATATCCCAACTAACATCCAAGGCAAATGGTCATAGGGTCACACAGACAAACCATTCAGTAAAACCTGCAGGAAAAACCCAGCCAAGCTACAGTTTTCATTGTTTGATATCTTACTCCTTCTGTAATAGAGGCCCATGGAATTTATGCAAAAGATCCCTTAAGGATATCAAGTGTATCAGCTACATGGCTTCTGAATGCCCCATGACTTTGAGCCAAACTATCCACTTATGTTGTGCTGATGAGGTCAGTAAAAAGGCAAAAGCATGCATGTCCACAGCTAGTGGGGTTGACATTATTGGCCTAAATGTAGCCATAAATACTTAAAAAGTAAAAACTCATGTTGATCTACTGAATGCAATTTCAGGAAAAGACAGTTTGGTAAAAAAAAATATGCTAAAATAACTTTCTGTAAAGCTCAAAGAAAATGTTTTTTGCAGACAGGCAAGACTCCCCAGCACCCCCAGTCCAAAATTTACATATACATACTCTGAGGTTGCACAAAAGTGGAAAAAAAGGGAAAACTCCACTGTCTAACAAATTTGTTCCAACATAATTTCTCTGCTGAACTGACTTTTGATTGAATTACATTTAACAAATTGTCTGGCTCCACTTTTTTTGTTTTATTGATTTTAGTCAGATATACCAGCTCATGTAGCTTGTTGGTAGGATATCATTGATCAAAAGCCAAACTGTGGTCCATTAGCACACTTTCACTAGTCAAAGTTTTAAAGGTCGGTATAATTTATTACTTATAAGTCTGTAAAGTATACTATATAAATTCATCTTAAGCCTACTATCATGATCAGACCATGACAAACCTCCAATATCAGGTAGTCGTGCCAGACAGAGACACACAAGTAGTACCCATTACCACCCGCATTTCTCCAAATATTCAATGTATGCTACAATGATGAACAGCAATAATACATAATATAGCTTACCTCATTCAGCTGCCAAGAGAGGAGGCATTTCTATAGTGCATGCAATGAATAACATCAGTTGGATGTACACAACTGAATGAAGCAATCTAAATATTTCATGCCATATCACAGGCATAGCAGTACCTGCCTGAGGCATCACCAAAAAAATCCCTTGTGGCACTCTGAAGCTCATCTCCAATGTCTAACACCACAGTGTGGGACTGTATGGAGTCCCACAGTGTGGCATTGGACCTTGGAACAACACCATACTGTGGGACTATGAAGAGTCCATTTTCCCACTGAGTGATGCAAGAAACTCATCCATCTCTGACAAAGGCTGTTCCACAGAAAGTATCCCTCCCATTACACTACCATTTTGTGCAAGGCTGAGCATGCTTCTCAGTAATACTGGTAATGTCAGTGGTCTGATGTCTCATCTGCTCATAGATGCACTTCTATCCACCCGTGGCATCAATATTCACAAAACATCCTGACAAGCTTTGTCCTAGTATAACTTCAACACGAACACGAAAACCAAAACCCAAGAATAACTCCACAGATGAAGAAACTCAACCCATGAATCACAAAACGTGTTGAAACAAAAAATAAGTTAAAAGAGTTGAATAACTTTAATAAATAAAAAAACAAAATAGATCAAGCGCTTTTGCCTGGTTCATACCAGGCTTTATCAAGATGTTAAACAGTGGAAAGCAAGGCCATTTTATATCATCATACATTGATCACGTGACCTCTTAATTAACCACACATACCATTAATTGCAATAATTAAATATTTAAAATACTTATAATCTCTACAAAACTCATAGTATGCACGGCCAGCACTGTTCTTCCCAAAAATAAATCATCTATGCTAAAGGAGGGCCAGCATCAGAACCTCATTTTTGGCCACTAAAAACATTCTCTTATTATTCTTACCCCCTTGTGGCATTTTACTGCAAGGATAAAGAATGAACTATCTGAGTATGACACTATGGACTACATCTACAGCTAGTCTGGATGCACTATACTACCTGTCATGTGTAACATATCAATACTACTACTCTATATTCTGGTTGTTATTGTTGCTGGATCTCTTCTTCCCAGGCACTCACTGAAAAGAGGTTCTTACCCAGTTGGACTTTCCCTGTAAATAAGTGCAAAATAAAATAAAATAAATTATGTTCCTTATGTAAAAGTAGTACCTGTCACACACATGAAAGGCAATCCCCCCTTTGAAGAAAAGTTACTTGTCATGGCAAAAGATTATCCCTGGGATTCAGCAAGCAGCCATGCAGTAGTAACTTATTCCTGCACAGCAGGGACTGTACCTGTACAGCACGGCAGCACACCTTGCATATTCATGAAGGTGTGCTGCCTGTGCTGTTAAACGGACGCAGATCTGTGTACGAGTGGAGGGGGTGTGTCTGAGAGCAGAGCTCTCACAGTACACATGCCCCTGCACTCTAGAATTGCCTTTCAGCAATTAAATTGAGCGAAAACGCTCATAACACCCCCAACCCATCATGAAAACAAAAGTGGTCAAAGGCAAAAAGGACAAATGTCCCACCAGTGCCACCATGAAGCAGAAAGCTGATAAAAGTACAGGGTTTAGCATTAGCAGGGATATTCTGAAGGGTATAGATAAAAATCACACACATTTTTTTTTTTTTATAAATGCGATAAAGTTTAAGTGCAACTGCGTAGGTATGCCCATTACTTAGGTACACTTAATCCAGCTTAAACAGCACAAGAATTTAAATAGCAAGAGACATCCAACATAACCAGTATTGCAACAGTGTAGTAGTTAGAGCGCACGCTTTGCAAGCAGCCATTCCTAATTCCATCCCCACTGTAACCAACTCACATTTTAAATGTGACAGCAGTGCATAAACATTTTTTTGTATTACCTACTAAATAACATATATTTGTTAACCAGAGTACTGCTTTAGGTCCACATGTGAGGTATCAGTTTAATAAAGTTGTGAAATCCCCATATAAACACATGTGCCCCATACAGAATAGTCACACATTAATAAATGTAATGAAAGCACATTGGGGGATGTCAGGGACAGTAAACAAATTTATAATATATAATGAATGATGAATAAATGCCATACAACAGATAGTCTATATAATGAAAAATAAGCAATGCTAAGCATTGCACAGCTCTGCTTACCAGGTGTAAGCATTGTGTAAATATGACTGCTAAGCAATGAGTAGCCCAGCTAAATGGATTTGCCCATTGCTAAGCAGTGCTAAACCTGCCCCTTTAAGCAATGCCAACCTTAGCTAAGCAGGTTTGCCCATAGCTTAGCTTAGCTCAGCATATTCAAAACTGTCCAATCATGGCAAAGGGAAGGAAATCAGCCTTATTTAAACCCACAGGCAGGAATACAGCTCATAATTGTTTGCAGCTTCCCACTGTAGGCAGAATGGCTGGAGTCGGAGAGGGCATGCACTTCCGTGCGCAGCGCTGGGGCATCCAGGAGCTTTTTACCTTGCACCCACCCCCTGGTACAAGCAATGCAAGGAAATCTACCAGCAATTGTTCGGCTGGAGGTAACACTATGAACATTGGAGACAAAAATTCAAATAATTCAAACATTTCACCTAATCAGAGACGGAGGAACATGGATGCATGGTTGGCCCCTCCTACCTTGAATGCCAGACCAATGACGTCAAACAACACAGGTTTTGGTTGTCTAAACACACAACTTCAGGATTTTGAGAAAACGCTAAGGTGTTTCAAATCCTTAGAGATGGACAACTTTTTTTGGAAAGGTCCATTGAACTCAATCAAGTCCTGAAGGGGCTGAGGATATACAAACTGCCGATGGGTATAGAAGTAGGCTCAGAGATTTACCAGGATCTAGATTCTCTATTTGATCACACAGGTATGGATATGATGTGTTTAATTTTGTGTAACAACAACATCAAGCTTGCTAATTTAAAAGAACAAATGTCTGCTTTAAACAATAGCATTGCAAGTGATTTATTGTTTGAATCAAATAAGTTACGATTTGAAAAAGTTTTTAAGGACATGGATACTTTTGTAAAAACGGGGCTAGAATTAAAACACAACAAACTGATAAGGGACAGCACTGCTTATGCTGAAAACAAGGCGTACACTCATTTCAGTGCCAATAAGAAGAGCAATACCAACTATGTTAATACCAGACAGGGTTTGAATAATTTTAGATCGTATGCTGATGTTGCAAACACAGATGACTTGGTTGTTGGGGAAAGTGGTGTGGATGATGACAGTAATGAGCATTTTTAGAGCAACAGCCCCTGAGATGCTCCGCCAGGTTAAGGGAACGTTATCAGGCTTGTGAGCAATGATGATTGTTTTTTAACAGAATTTACAACACTGATGAATATGTTTATAGAAATAGGATATCCCCAAGACATTTTATTTAATATTAGTAATGAGGTGAAAACTAAAAGAAATATGGTATTTAGGCCTATCTTAAAGGGTGGCCTTTTAAAAGAAGTAACAAATACCTCTGTGATAAATGGTATAGATAATAGTCACATGGAAGATGCAACCAAAAGACAAGCTATGATACTCCCTTTTAATGACGAGGCGGTGAAATTGAAAATTATTATTCAAGAAACCTGGAATAGTGTGTTTAATAGAGGGTTTTGCCTATTTTAGGTAGTGGTCCAGTGTTTACTTATAGTAGGGGTATGAACCTAAAGGATTTACTAGAAATTGATGTGGACAAGAATTTATATAAAATGTCCAGGATGAGTAAATGTGGCTTGTGTTCTACCTGTAAATATATCAATGATGGACCCTATGTAGCGATACAAAAATACAAGAGAACCATTCGATGTCCCAGGTTTAGCAACTGTAACACCAAGATGGTTGTTTGTATTGCAACTTGTCTCAGTTGCACTACATTTTATGTAGAAAAAACCATAAGGAAATTAAGGACACGTTTTTTGGAGCATGTCAGGGACATTAGAAACAAAAAAGCCACTAGTCCCCTTTTTATACACAGTCAAAATTGTTGTGACTTTAAAAGATTTATATTCTTTATCATTGACAGAGTCCCCCACAATGTGAAGGGTGGTGATGATAAAAATCTTTTAGAAGTTAAGGAGTGTTTGTGGCAACTAAGACTTAATGCATCGAGTGCCCCTGTAATAAATGAACACCTTTCTATATCCAGTATACTAAAACAAAAATCACATTTGGTTTAAATGTTGGTAGGCCTTTTTATATCTTATATTCGATGTATTTCTACATTCCATGTACTTTTACAATGTATATATTAAGTTTTTATGTAGTTTATTAACTTTTTAACTACCTAAATTACTTTTTGTTAAATAACAATTTTCATTTATTGTTAAATGATTTGGGTGTTTTTAGAGTGTACAGGTGTTTTTATAACACTAACATTAACTTATGTAAACAATTAATGTTAGCACTTGAGTTATGAATTTTTAATGGCCACAAGGGGGTGTTTTTACTAATTGTACTCCTATAAAGTTAAGGGAATACAGACTGTTTATTCCACTCTGATGATGCCCAGGATTGTGAGTGGGTGAAAGTGCTTAGTGGAATTTAATGAATTTTATTTTTGCCTTATCCAATAAACGGTCAACTATTTGATTCTGGTCAGTTTTATTTGTTTTATGGCTAAATATTTCTCTATTGCCCTTACAGCTGCAGCTGAGTGAGCTGTGAATCAGGAAGCCCATGCGAGTAGGCTGCAAACACTGTGTCACAAGGCCAGTGAGTAACAATCCTGCTTGTAGTAGTCATACCAAATAAATATGAAAGTAGTAGAAAGTCAGCTGCCAGTTTAAAAACTGTTTTGTGTATTGGTTGTACTGAATAAACCAGACAATATGACAGTAATAGTCCCATATAGGTTGTATTTAATACAACTGTAACTGCCTGGCAATAAAGCTCTAAATCATGGACTGATTGTGTTTACTCTGGTATTGTATGGCATTTTTAATGTTGCATTCTCTGAATACTAATGTTGTATTAACCACTGTTACCCACACTGTGCTACATAATAAAAATGTCTAGGAATGTCTGTATAAGAGTGTTGTAATTACAAGGTCAGATTGTACAACCGAGAAAGACTTAGACAGAAAACACTGAAGAGATAGACAGCGATATTCAAACAGCACACTATGCTGACACTTAAATTGTGGTATTTTTATCAGACACAGCCATGGTTTGAATCCTGGGAGTGGTAGCAAGCTGTATGCATAATCATACCTCTCAAATGTACACATCCTTTCAGAATGTCCAGATAATTGGCTCATATTTTCTGCCTGTTCCCCTGTCCCCGTGGCAAATCAGTGGGATGATCTCAGATTTGTAGTCAACAAATAATGACACACATTTGATTTTCAGACCTCAAAACCTTCAGAAAATTTATATGAAAACAAATCCTGTCACTCTATCAGCCCTCCAAGTTTATGAGGGCAGTATGCAAAATATGTCCCTAGTTGTACCCCATGTTGTCAAGCTTTGACCAGAGTGTGTGCAATAAGAGAGTGAGAGGTATGTGCATAATATTAACTCAGAATCTGGGAATATGTGTAGAAACAGGTAGTGTTAGCAAACATTCCCTCTACAGGTATACCAGGTAAGAGATGCAGAATTTAGCTGTAAGACAGCTGAAGTAAACACTTGTTTACAAACATACCACTGGCCAAACAAAGGCCAAAGGGTAATGTAATAATACCTGTACCTTAATGATTAGAATGATCATTAAAGTTTTGAGAACTACAAGGATATATAAGTTGTTAACTGACATCCCCCCCCACCATATCTGTAACAATAATCTAAATACAGAAATCAATGGGTATATTTACGCCAAACCTACTGTTGGAACATATGTCCTATTGTTCAATAAATATTGAAATGTGTTTCTATTAATGTTCCATGTTGAAATACTTATTATTGGTGGCCAGTTGCTATCAATGTAACCTGCATGCCGTTGTAATGGCCACTGTGGTTCCATATATGTATGTGTTCTGTTTGTTATGCAACTGTTCCAAATCTGGTGTTTTGGGTTAATGGGAATATCTATGCATGTTGTTATAACTAATCCTGGATTGTGTTGACTATTACTAACCCACATATGTTTTAAAACTGCAACACTATAGCACATTTGGAAAGGCCAGTCCCAGCAGACCCACCTCTCCTACCTCATCTGGCCATGGAACCGGGCTCCAGCATGTCTGGGACTCACCCCAGGACCTCCTTGTCCACTGGTCCTGCACCACCTTCAGGTAGAACCACCTCAGGGGATGGGGCTTGCCCCCTCCCCAGGGAGCAGGCGCAGACAGGAAACTGTCACCCGTAGTCAGGTCCAGGGATTGGTGCATAATGAGCTCTGAAGGGTGTTTGGATATCTGCTATGCCAGCTTGAGGGCTGTGTGGCACATTTAGAGGGTCAGCCTGCCCCTCCTACCTAGCCCCAAGCACAGTTACCTTCGGGGGCCATGAAGGTGCAGTGGTGACTGCCCATGGGTGGAGACCTCAGTCCCACTGTTTCCATTTGGGGCTCATGGGCTTCTGATTTCCTAACACCCCTCCTCATCCAAGGTGTTTACCCACCACATGTGTCATATACCACCCCTGTATGTTGTCTTGTCTGTCTTGTCTGTCTTCCTATCCAACCTACCTCCCTAATATACCTACTATCCTTACCCAACATCCCACTCTCACCTTAAAAAAGGGCAATCTGTTCCCAAAAAAAAATTTTGCCCCATACATAACTGTCCATTTTGCACACATGTCCACTGGACACATGTAGTCTGGTCTAATTGGCTTCACAACATATTATTGTTGTCCTCAACCCTCTCTCAGGGGTTTGAGTGTCCAAATCTACCTCCAAATTCAGTATATATGCACAGCTGTTGCTGTAAAAGAAATGGACAGCTATGGACCTTCCCTACAACTATCCTGCACATCCCTAGCTACTTTCCCTATTGTCTTTCCTTCTGAATGTCCCCTTTTACCACTTTCCTATCACCCTTTTTTCTTTTCTTTTAAAGAAATTGGCATGGAGTAAGGGGCAGTAAGCACTTTTAAGCATTAGTAAGCAGGTTTAAGCCTGTTTGTGTGGTGGCAAGCAATGGCAACACAGATTAAGCACTTTTATGGCTAACATATTTAACCAGAAGTTAGCATTGTTTACTGTCACACAAATCCATGCAAACCCGCTTACAACTGTAAAAGTGCCTTAATCACTCTGTATTCAACAGCCCTTGTTCTGAGCAGCAACAAACTAATCAGGCTTTGCAAGTCTTGAACCCAGGACCCTGCACACCATAACTATAGTGACTTACCACTAAGCCTTTTTAAGCTCTACATAAATCTGATGTTTTCTCAAACATATCATGTAGCACAGTCATTCAACAGTAGGGAAAATGTATTTATATATGCAGATGTATGTATGTATGTGTGTATATGTGTATATATATATATATATATATATATATATATATATATATATATATACACACACACACACACACACACACACACACACACACACACATATACAAATGTGTATTGCATTCATACATTGGATCCATACTCTGAACCTCTCAATGCAAAATATCTGACCCAACGCACTGTTAATAGGGGTGAAGGGGCCCAAATTAGGGATCTCTTGTAATTATTCCCATTTCTCCTTCCTCTACAGCTGAGTATATATGCCTTGCAACACAATAACAAGCACTTGCAAGTTTTGAACCCAGGACCCTGCACAACATACCCACAACAAGTTAACAGTAAGCCATCTCAGCTTTAAGATGTCAGGATGATATTTGTAACATATCATGCAGAACAGTCGGTCTACCATAGGGAATGTATAATGTGGAAGCACTAACCATTTCAATGATACATACACACATACACACACACTTATATATATATATATATATATATATATATATATATATATATATACACACACACACACACACACACACACACACACACACATATATATATATATATATATATATATATATATATATATATATGTATAAATGCATATAAAGATATTACTACTATAGAGTATATATAGAGGCTGCACAGCATATCAAACAGCCATTATTCCTACATTTGCCACCTTTTAAAATGGCCAGTGTTGGATTCTTTACTACAAATGAAAATGATTGCATGAAACATATACCCACACAAAATGCAAAGGACATGACACCACACACAAGTTTGCATACATAGAAATGTTTATTTGTGTACTATTTCAGTTATTTATGCCATTTCTTATAGCAGTTAGGTGTTTGGCATACATAATAACTGATTAATGCAACTCTCAAACAAAACATTTGATACAGTAATGTGAAAAACATAACATACTTTGCTGTCCAGGCTAAGGCCTTCAAGTAGTACAACAGTAAAAAAAACACTTGCCTTGAAGATAAGAACCAATCAACACTTAATTGCAGATGTAGTTCAGTAGCCTCCAATTACACTCTGTACTCAACCCCTAGGGGGAAAAGTATTAGTTGTCAGAATGTAAATGTATCTGTTACATAACAATGCTTAACTTAAAACATCACTATCACACTGACAAACAGAACTGTGTATAAGACAGTAAGCTGTGGCCCACCACTGTTCCCATGGTGAAATGTATGAAAATATACAGCCATATTCCTTAATGTTTCCTACTACTGATATCCCTCACATTTTGTAACAGCCTAGGTTAAAAACATTTAATACCCCTCCCCATAAAATGTCTTACAAGGGCATATAACAGTGTTTTCCATACACTGACCTCTGGACTGTACAAGGTCACACACATTTTGTCCAGCTATTGTCCTGATATACATGGATCCTACCCCAAAATTTGTGTGGGAGTCCACATCACTGGAATGATAGCAGGAATGACAGCACTAAATAATGATAGGCCATTACCTAACAACCTCTTACTGCATGACATCTGGACAAAGCCCGGTATATATGTGGAGGACAGAGGCTGGAATCCAGGGCTATATTTGCAATTTTCTCAAAAATCCCTCTCTCAGGAATATGAAGTCAGAAACACAAATAGACGTTGCCATGTACTGATAGCAATCAATGGAGATAATGCCACTGATATGTCAGACACAAGACATGTGTGGTGAACAGACAAAACATAACAGCCAATCCTCTGGCCATCATGTGGATAGGCCCACAGTTGAGAGCTATGTAGACAGACTGCACTCCATGTAAATCTAGCATGTACACACAAGCCCTGTAAAACCTGCAGTATTCAATGCATATAACAACAATAGTCACACTGTCCATAGGTCTAGAACATTATACAAACATGTATTTGGCCTGTGTCCATAAGTCCTGTTGTAAGAGGTATTGCTATCTGCTGTCTGTAACACTGCTGCCCACACACAGGAAGGATGTCTTCCATAAAGGAAAGGTAAAGGGACAACGGCCACATGATGCAGTCATTTATAGTAGTGGGTTGCTATGACATTGGCTATTGGAAGTACTACACAGCTGGCTGCCTGCAATTAGCAAGTGGGGAAGATCAATTGATGCAGAGGCCATCACCTAACCATGAGCATCACCTACAAAAGCCATGCTGCAACCTATTCAAACTAGCTCAATCCCTGTAGGGGAGAGAGAAAGAGAAAAGAAAACAATAACACTAACAAAATATCACTACAAACAAAAAAATAAAATAAAAAAACAAAAGAAAATATCCTAGCAGTACACTGAAGAGACCACAATAATAAAACAGGTATGTGAAGCATTTATGGATGTAATTGAATGTAGTACTTGGTCTGTAATAATGGGTTAGATGATGTAAGATTTATATGCGCCATAAAGACTTGTTGCTGTAATGATGTCCTGCTGAACAACTGCTATGGACATAGCATCTGGCCCTGTGGGCAGTGGGCCATACTTGTCAAGTGTGCAGATCTGCAGAGAATGACAAGATGTAAGCCATCATAGTGTTTGTCCTGTTCCTCCAAACATGTATATTAGTCTGGCAAATACCTGACGGTGGAAGTAATGAAGTCATGATAGACACATGAGTGTCAGACCCCACCACCTTCAGAACAGTCACGCTGATGTGAAGTTTATCATGCACAAACTTCATAGGTTTATACATAGGTCATATAGACATGTATGTCTACATATACACACACACACACACACACACACACACACACATATATATATATATATATATATATATATATATATATATATACACACACACACACACACACACACACACACACATATATATATATATACATATATATATATATATATATATATATATATATATATACATATACATACATTTTCCCTACTGTTGAGTGACTGTGCTGCATGATATGTTTGAGAACATATCACACATATCTGCAGCTCAGATGGCTTACTGGTAAATTGATGTGGCTATGGTGTGCAGGGTCCTGGGTTACACACTTGCAAGGGCTGATAATGTATTTGCTGGCCTGAACAAGGGCTGTTGGATACAGAGTGATTAAGGGGTCTATATCATGAGATCAACATCTTAAAATGTCGACTTTCAGTTGTTCAGCATGAAAATGTCAAACTCCAACTTTCCCGAACGGCCAAATCACCGTTTTTTTTCCAATGGAAAGAAATCGGTTGGCCAAACACCAATGCCACACAAAAACAAACAAATTTAAGTGGGGGGCTGTGCTCCCCACACCCCCCAACTAAATATTCTAACCCCGAGACCGCACTATAGTCAGGAAAAGGTCATGGGTAACAGAACGGCCAACTAATTTCTTTCCGTTGGAAAGAAATCTGTGATTTGGCCATTCGGGAAAGTTGGAGTTCAACATTTTCGTGTAGAACTGAGAGTCGACATTTTAAGATGTCGATCTTATGATATAGACCCGATTAAGGCACCTGTAAACAGTTGTAAGCAGGTGCAAAATTGACAGTTATGTATGGTGTGAAATTTGTATTGGAAACAGATTGCCCTTGTTTTGCTAAGGTGAGAGTGGGATGTTAGGTTCATAGGTTCATAGATTAGTACTAGGCTAACTGCCCTTCTGAGCCATTTTAAGCCTAGCCAATTATCCCTTGTGAGACTCAAACCCTGCACTTTGTGTTTGTAAGGCAAACACCTTAACCATTAGGCCAACCTCCCAAGGAAAGGATATTAGGTATATATGGGGAGGTAGTTTGGTTCAGAAGACAGACAAGACAGCATACAGGGGCGGTATATGACACACGTGGTGGGTAAACACCTTGGATGGGGAGGGGTGTTTTGAAATTGGAAGCCCATGAGCCGCCAAGTGGAAACAGTGAGAATGAGGTCCCCACCCATGGGCAGTCACCACTGCACCTTCACGGCCCTGAAGGTGGCTGTGCTGGGGACTGAGCAGGAGGGGCAAGTTGAACCTCTATTTGTGTCACGAGGGCCTCAAAGTGGTGAAGCAGATCCCACAATTCTCTTCAGAGCTCCCTATGCACCAGACCCTGGACTTTACTTTAGGTTACAGGATCCTGTCTGTGCGCACTCCTGGGGGGGACAAGCACCATCCCCTGAGGTGGTTCCACCTGAAGGTAGTACAGGACCAGCAGATGACAAGGTCCTGGGTTGGGTCCCAGACATGCTGTGGCCTGGTGACATTGCCAGATGAGGTAGGAGAGGTGGATCTGCTGGAAACAGCCTTCCCAAACATGCTATTGTGTTGAAGTTCTAGAACATATGTGGGTAGTAATAGTCAACACAATCCAGGATTAGACAGCATGCATTAAAGTTCCCATTAACCCAAAACACCAGATTTGGAACAGTTGCATAGCAAACAGAACATACGCATATATGGAACCACAGTGACCATTACAATAGCATGCAGGATACATTTTAGCAACAGGCCACCAATGATAGTATTTCAAAATGAAACATGAATAGAAACACATTTCAATATTTGTTGCACAATATGTTTCAACAGTAGGTTTGGTTTAAACATAACCATTGATGTGTGTGTTCAAATAATTTTTGCAGATATGCCGGGCGGGGGGAGAAAAATGTCAGTTAACAACTATTGTATCCTTGCAGTATGAGGTCCTCAGACCTTTCTTCCTGTTTATGTCTTCCAGGTACCATGTCAAAATAGTGACTCCTTGTGTTCACTCCACAGCAGAATGACATACTCATCAACTTTATTGTGCATCACCATGGAACCCTCTTTGGGTGTATGGCCCATGATCTGCAGGAGAGGACTGCCCCGTGGAACAAGCTCATCCACAGGGTAAACGATGTCAGCCTGCATAAACTCAGTTATGAGCAGGTGCAACTTCATTAAACTGACCTCATGCCATGCCCGTCAACATGCTGCTGCAGTTAGGAGGGACCAGCTAGCCACAGGTGGTGGTCATGCCATCCAGCCCCCACTGACACATGTTGAGGAGCTCCTCACCAGGCTTGGGGCACCTGCCCACCAGCCAAGTCAAGAACCTGAAGATAGCATTGTGGAGGTGGATGCTACCCCCACAATGGATGAGGAGGCAGGTAAGGCCCCAGGGCACATTAGTAGACCACTGCTGCTTATCCATCTTCATCTGTAAAGTATCTTCATGTATATGTCAGATAGGGTTCAGGCACCTAGGCAGCGAGACATTTCCCTGTGGTACATTTGACTGGGGACACATGGCTGAAGTGACATTCAGTTGCAGAGAAATATGGCTGTTTGTAAATTCCCTGTGGGCAAAGAGGAGCACATACTACCATGCTCACAGCTTTAATAACCAAAGGCATGGTGGCAGAAGAAGTAATGAGTGTTGTGCTCAATATACAGTACATACTTATGTAACTACAACATGTAGAAGTGTGCTACAGCACTGAGGAAATTTTGCAGGCTTCTGTAGTCACATTTATGCTCCAGTATGCATTTTAGGTAATGTTCCCTAAACACTATGAATGGGGGTAGTGGTCCACACACTATAATTCTAAAGGCACTGCCCATTGTGCACTGCATTTTACTGCCACTGACATGCCCTCTGGCCAGCCTGCTGCTGATGCCTGCTATATTGCCTGCTGTTTCATGTTCCCTTGGGGACCATGGATATTGTTTTCCTGTGCATTTGGTTATTAAAGCTGTGAGGATGGCAGTGTGTGCTTTCGCCCGACAGGAATTTGCAAACAGCCATATTTCTCTGTTGCTGAATGTCACTTCAGCCATGTGTCCCCAGTCAAATGTACCACAGGGAAATGTCTCGCTGCCTAGGTGCCTGAACCCCAGATAGGGTTCAGGCACCTAGGCAGGGAGACATTTCCCTGTGGTACATTTGACTGGGGACACATGGCTGAAGTGACATTCAGTTGCAGAGAAATATGGCTGTTTGTAAATTCCCTGTGGGCAAAGAGGAGCACATACTACCATGCTCACAGCTTTAATAACCAAAGGCATGGTGGCAGAAGAAGTAATGAGTGTTGTGCTCAATATACAGTACATACTTATGTAACTACAACATGTAGAAGTGTGCTACAGCACTGAGGAAATTTTGCAGGCTTCTGTAGTCACATTTATGCTCCAGTATGCATTTTAGGTAATGTTCCCTAAACACTATGAATGGGGGTAGTGGTCCACACACTATAATTCTAAAGGCACTGCCCATTGTGCACTGCATTTTACTACCACTGACATGCCCTCTGGCCAGCCTGCTGCTGATGCCTGCTATATTGCCTGCTGTTTCATGTTCCCTTGGGGACCATGGATATTGTTTTCCCCCTGTGCATTTGGTTATTAAAGCTGTGAGGATGGCAGTGTGTGCTTCTTTTCGCCGACAGGGAATTTGCAAACAGCCATATTTCTCTGTTGCTGAATGTCACTTCAGCCATGTGTCCCCAGTCAAATGTACCACAGGGAAATGTCTCGCTGCCTAGGTGCCTGAACCCTGTCAGATAACACAGTCTGTCACTGCAGTGTAGTAATGACAGATGTGCATAATCTGTAGCATTGTGTGTTTGTACTGTTGATGTACTGAAATACTGCTCCCACCCTGTACCAGTGCCACAGGTGCAGCTACTGACATCACATCTCTCACACAACTATGCAGGTCCCTCTGATATACCTCTGGAGCAGCTGCCTGTAGCTGGTGAGTATGGAGGTCTTTTCTTCAGGTTTGCCAATTCACCGGCCATGTTATGCCCATGGTATTTGCCATGCACACATTTAACACACCTACCCATAATGCATGCTGTACATGTTCACTTATTGTTGCTGTTAACTGCACTGCATCATAGTGGTCACAATGGTCATATCTGAAGGGTATGTAAGAGTCCTGCAGTATAACTAACGACCTGTCAGTGCAAGATGTGTGGACAGAGATAAACATAATGGTGGGACAAATGGCCTACAGTTGGGGCATATCTGAAACATTACTCTTATACTCTGGCTACAAACATTACTCTTATACTCTGGCTACAACAGTGTATATACCAGTATTACATTGGCAACTGTTACAGATCTACACAACGGCATATCACAATACCACATTCCACAACTTTTACAACCTGTAATGTGATCCTAACATGAGCAATGAATGTGTAATATGGAATCCTATGTTAGAACAACAAATATGGGGAATACATACCTTAACAAACACTCATCTTGAGTACACACCTTCCATAAAGTACGGGTCCTCAATGTCACACCAAGTAATGGTCTGCTGTCCAAGAAGTATGCCCATGACATTTACCCATTCACCTGCAACAGAGGCAGCCATGGCTTGCACACATCTTACAAACCATAGAATGGATCCCCTATCCAAAAGGTAGCACTCAGGAGCAGGAGATGTAGCCTTACCTCACCATTGCATATACCATGGCAAACAGTGCAGACAAACATGTATGTGACGATGAAGTATGGGACACCATTAATGTAGAAAATAGATGCCCATCCAAGACAGATGACAACACATGTTGCAAACTGCTCACATAGGCTTCCCAGAAACATACAGCAATACTTAGGGACTTACAGAAATGTCTAGCAAGTACTGCCTGTGCAGTACCTGTGTTGACAATTACCTGGACTCTGCATAAGTGTGGCCTATGGGTTAGGGTAATCAGATGGAAGAGTTGTTCCACAGGAGACATTATCCAGGGCTCTCTACAGGTAGCTTATGCATAACATCAAGTCTCCCAAAGGCATGTGTTGCAATGTGTAATGGTGTACCGAGACCAAGGCTGAAACCTACAGACAGTATTAATAAAGATACATGTGCTGCACAAGCAACACTTCACTCCACCTCAGGCCCACCATACCCATCTGTACCTTGCTAGTGCCAGTGTACACCTTTAGGTTTGCTGCTCATTAACAGGAACAAGGCCAGTAGACATAGTGTTCTGAATTTGGGACACTGCAAAATGACACTCATGTGTGGACCATAGTTGTCAAGCATCTGCAAAAAGGCTGAGGATGGGGAGGGGTGTCATTCTGAAACACAACAGTGAACTGAAGCATACATCCAAAGCTCACTATGAATGGCTATATCTGAACACAGTCAAGGTCATGCATTGTGCCAGACATAACCCTGATTCCACAGCAATAGTGAAGGCATTGTGTGACCTCCAAGGACTGTGCACATGAGCTGACCTTGCAATCTGGCAGAGTTGGGGGCATTTGTAGGGCGGAGTTATCAAATAATGACAACTGAAGATGAGCCATGCTAGTATACCCCTTCCAGGAATAGTGACTGCTGTAGCTCACTTAACAGGTGCTGCAACAAGCTATCAAGCTATTAAGGGTGTGCACACTTATGCAACCCACATTTTGTATGCATGCCAATCAACATCTTCACAGCTAACACATTTGTTTGATACTGCATTTGATTGCATAGGTCATATGTCATATATCAGGTGTATGTAATGTTAACATATGCAGTATTGTGGCCCCATGGCATATCAGGGAAGAGGTTGGCATGTCAATAAGGGTGTGTACACTCCTCATAGCCACAGAAAGCTTTGAAGGTTGTCAGTATAATTGGATTTTACTGCTCATACATGCACTCCCAATGATGATGAGATCTGCAAATCAGTCGTCAGGCATTCACTATTGACATCTGTCCTCATATCAACCCAGGTATGTGTCAGACAAACACATATGGGCTGTGAGCAACAGAGAAAACATAACTGCTACACATATACACATTCAGCAATGGTGTGTACACTGGTGAGGTATGGTGCACAGTATATGGCAGGGTGCTGAACAGGTGCACAGCAATACTGTGTACATGGGTGCAGTGTGTTCCAGGGGAAGGAGCATCACCTACTAACACAACTTATGCACCACAGAGATGTATAATGTTAGTAACAGGGATTGAGTATAGCTGCAATGCATGCTGTTGAGTGCCATATGTCATGCATGTTGACAGTTGGGTAATGAGAGGTCTGTGTAATATCTTTGTGCCACCTCACCTATAAGTATGTGTGTGTGTGTGTGTGTGTGTGTGTGTGTGTGTGTGTGTGTGTGTGTGTGTGTGTGTTTAGAGGTAAGCAATGATGTACAGGTCTTAAAGTACGTTTTCTGTTTTTCCATCACAGGTGGCGAGGTGGGTTAGGGTCCCTCCTGCAGGCAAACTGATGTTAGTGTCCATACAGACTCTGACAATGATAATAGGTATGGTGAGGCACAGGCAGGGTTGTCAGGGGATGAAGCTGTGCCATCTGTTGACATCCCACTGTTTTCCACCCCATCCCCACACACAGTCACATTGCCTATACATACCCCATCACCAGTGGCCATAGATGAGGGACAGTTGGTGGATGGTGGCATGGGACAGGACAGTGTGGTGGCTATGGCAAGTGTGTCTGTACACAGCAGCCATAGCCAGATGACCGGCGAGGTACCACACAGGCAGATGTACAGGGTGCTCATAGGAGGGCTGCTGGCCATCATGTCCCTGGCAGAAGTGCCACAGCAGATGTGTCAAAAGACGCATGTTTCAGGCCATCACAGAAACACAGGCACATATGGAACGTTATACCAGACAGGGTCTGAGGCTCCAGAGGCGTACTCATTCTGCTGTTATTGACAACTTCCATGATCTAGCAGGTGCCCACCATTATTTTGCAGAAGTCCTGGATAGATGGTTGGGTGAGATGGTCGAGATCCTCGACTATGCAATGTCTGTGTTAGAGCATATGGTGGGAGTAGATCAACAACACCAACACGTGGAGGTCTATGCGGATGTGCAACAAGTAAGAGCAGCTCCCATAGTCCAGCACCAGCACTGCAGGGGGGGTGTTGTCCACACCACAACACAGCAGGCCACATGCACGTGGCCCTGGCTGGTCCCAACAGGGACCCAGACCCAGCGAACATTTGTCATCATCAGGGGAGAGTACCATATCTGGCCTTTTACCCAGTTGTGCCTGTGGAACCCCTGGCAGGCATAGTTCTCGTGTCCGTAGCTGGAGATGGTGAACTACACACCCTGCCATGTACGGTCTGCAGCTGTCCAATAAACTCTTATATAGGGCAGCCACATGGCCGAACTGTATGCATACATAGACACACACACACACACACACACACACACACACACACACACACACACACACACACACACACACACACACACACACACACATCACCAACACAGCTAGGGCACCTCCAAACCTACACACACCACATCTGTACAGCCCAATTAATAACAAAACCCTCTAACACACACACATGATGTCAACCAAATGGCTCTGCCTAGTTCTCTGGCAAACCCACAACACACCCTGTGCATATGATGATACCTGTGCCACATCCTTGTCATCTATACCATCGATGCAGAGACAGGCTAATATGGTTTTGATGCACAGGGTGAATGTACTAAGGTGTAACAATGTAATGCTGTGTAACATGTTTTCAGCAAGAAAGTTTAATGCTTACATGTCAGGATGTGTAGCTGTCCAGCCATGATGCATAATAGCTGTTATTAACACTGACTGATAGTGGTCTCCATAATGTATTCAGTTTGTGTTGTAGGTGTCTATGTGTCAGCAGGATGTTGGTCTGCTGTTGTTTCCTACAAGGGGTATGTCACACTGGTGGCACATTGACTGTGTCATATCCTGGGTACAGCTGAACATAAGTAACAGGTCTGCATAACAGTTACTGCATGTGCCACATGGCTGATAGGTCTGAGGGGTGTATACAGGTGAGTGCATGGTGGCTGATGTCAGCAGCCCTTCTACAGTGGACAATGGTAAGTGTACTGGGTGGCACACACCACATGTTTGTGTAAAACACACACACACAGAAGCTTTGGTGTTGATGCAATACACAGAGAATACTGAACACATGGATGTACTTACTTTTGCAGTGAACCCATTTTAGCCTATGTAATTCCACGAAGACAAAATAGGCAAAACATCACATCAGTAAATAATCAGTTTGCTACTTTAATGTTAATGTCATTGACAATGGTACTGGCAGGGTATATGTCCCCTTCCCCAAAGTAGTGCAATCCCGGCATTGGTAAACATAGGTGTGCTGGTATGGGGGGCACAACCCTGCACTTTGGAGGGTGTGGGGTCATGTAGAGGACCTTGTACACTACAGTCACAGCAGTTAATCACTAAGTCATCACAGCTATGAAGACAGTTGTTGTTTCTTCCAGTATATCTGTCAGTACACATACTGAATAGTAGTGAACAACTACTTTGACTTCTACAATTGTGTAGTACTTGTTAGTGATATTAGTGTTGAATCAAGTATGATGCTATATCTAAATATACACATATCAGATAAATATGGTGTGATACATCTGGTAAGGTATATACAACAGTCATGTTTACACATAAGGATATGGATACATATATATACATATGCAGATATATGTATACATGTACATACACATATATATTTATATACATATTTATATATATATCTGTATATTGATTTATATATATATATATATATATATATATATATATATATATATATATATATATATATATATATTTAAATTTGTTGACCGGGAGTGTCCGACTGGACGTGGGTCCATTTTCAGCGGAGGCCCGGGGAGAAAAGCTCCACAGTAAAATAAACAGACAGTAGTTACATTGGATTACATAGTGATTAACAATTAAAAATAGAAATTACTTACAACATATTTACAGATGAAGAACATAGTACATTGGTAGACAACTAGAATCTTTATCTGTGAAGTACATAACAGGCTTTAACAAATGTAACAATGAGAAGTTCCTGCTGTATAATAAGTACTAGGCTTATGAGCATCTGAGCTTGCTATCATCAAGGTAGTTAGTGGAGGTGAAAGAAAGGTAGTAGTTGGATGGGGTGGATGATATTAGAGTGGGAGTTGCAAGGGCATAGCCAGCATGTTTTTAGGTGCGCTTTTAATAAAGTTTTGAAGCTGGTGCATGATGGTACAGAGGTAATTGTGGGTGGGAGTGAGTTCCATAATTTGGCTATGGCGCAAGAGAATAGTGCTTCACCAGCAGAGTTATTGGCTTTAGTGATCTGCAAGTGATTTTTGTTGCTGAATCTTAGTGGTCTGGTGGTGCGATAGGGTTGGAGTAGATTCTGGAGGGATGGGACATTTAGTGGATGGTTTACTAGTTTGTGGGTGAGTGAGAGTTGATACCACTGAAGGAGGTGAGGGAGTTCAAGCCAGCCCAGTTCAGCAAGTGAGAGACATTGGTGACTACAGTAGGATGCCCCTGTGGCGAATTTTTACATTTTGTTGTAGCAGGTCTCTAGCTTGTTTAGATCACATTGCCTTAGGTTGGTATATACTGGAGGCATAAAGTAGGGTGGAGATAAGGTGGGAATTTGCTATTGAAATCTTTGCTGCTTTGGTGAGAAATTGTTTATTTCTGTATAATGCTCCTAGTTTTTGTGGACTTTTTATGGTTATGGATATGTGAATGTCAAATTTTAGTTTATTGTCTATTTCCACTACTAGCAATTTGGTGTGTTCAGTTGGGTATATAGTGGTGTTGTCTTTTCTGTGATGTTAAAGTGAGAGTTGTTTTGAGTATGTTTGGTGGGTTGGAAGATGAGTAGTTTAGTTTTGTTTGGGTTGAGTATTAATTGGGCATCGGATAACCATGTTTCAACAGAGGAAAAGGCTTCCTGTGTGACTTTTGCAGTTTGGGTAGGGACTGGGCTGAGCAGATGATGGTAGAGTCATCTGCGTATTGGATGAGTGTGCCATGTTTGGTGGCAGAGGCTAGATTATTGGTGTAAACAGAGAAAAGTAGGGTCCAAGGATGGATCCTTGGGAACCCCTATGGAGACAGGTAGTTGGGGAGATATGTCATTCTGCCATACAATGGATTGTTGGCGGTCAGACAGGTAACTCTGAAACCAGTTGGTGACTGATTGTGAGAAGGATAGGTTATTGAGGACAGAGATAAGTTGTTTGTGTGGGACCATGTCAAATGCTTTAGATAGGTCTAGGAAAGTAGCAGATGAGAGATAGCCATTGTTTTTATGCTGAAGGATAGTGTTTGTAAAGGAGAGTAAGGCAGTGGTGGTGCTATGGTTTGGTCGGAAACCATGCTGAGTACTGGAAAGGAGGTTGTTAGTAAGGAGGTAGTGTGAGACCTGAGAGTGTATGCATCTCTCTAGTATTTTGGAGAGTGGAGAGAGAATAGCTATAGGTTCATAGGTTCATACTAGGCTATCTGCCCTAGGGCATTTATAAGCCTAGCCAGAGTATGTTTGGCTTTCGCCACCCATTTTAAATTAATTTTGCTATGCCCTTTTTCGAGGTTAGTATACTTTGCCTCTGTCTAACAGTGACACAGAAGTGATACCCGGGGTAAACCTACGATCTCCCATCCACTCATCAAGATTCCTCTTGAAAAGAGTCAATGAGGGACTCTGCCTAACCTGGACTGGGATTTTATTCCAGAGTGAAGGGAGCCTCTGGGTTATGAATCTGTCCCTCCAGCATGTCCTATTTATTACAGTGCTGAGGTTCAAGTCTCTCGGCGTGTAGCTCGATGGGATTTGGATTTTTGAGGTGCAGCATGTCCCTTAATTCGGGTTGGACATGGCCTTATCGTCAGGCACAGGTCACCTCTGAGCAGGCGGTATGCCACTGAGTAGAGCTGGAGTTTCTTTAACTGGGCGGCATATGGCATCTGTTTGAGCCCTTTGATCCTCTTGGTGAGATACTTTTGGGGTCTTTCCAGTTGCTGCAGGTGTTTGGTAAGGTACATCCCAAAGGGGCATTGTACTCAATTATGGGCCTGATGAGGGATGAGTAAAGAGGCACGATGACCTCCCTAATCTAGATGTGAATCCCTTCATGATTAGGTGGGCTATATAAAATGTTTTCTAACCACTTTGGCCACGTGGTTGTCTAATGAGAGATTGCTATCAACTTGGGTCCCCAGGTCCCTAATTACTTCTTCTGTACTTAATGGATTACCACCTATGTGGTAATTTGTGGGCACTGTTTTTGCCAAAGGGGATGACTATACACTTTTGGCGTTTAGCTTGAGGCCATGGCTCTGGCACCAGTTGTCTGTTTCTATGAGGCCCTTTTGGAGGATGCTTGTGTCGGCTGGAGAGTCGATTATGGCACCCAGTTTGCAGTCATCTGCGAACTTGGTCAGCCACAGTCCTTCCGTGTTGGCCTGTACCTCCGAGAAATATATACCAAACAAGAGGTCCCAGGACTGAGCCTTGTGGGACGCCACTTGTAACTGGTTTGGAGTCTGACATGGCTCCAGCAATTCTAACCATGTGGGTTCTGTCCTTGAGCCAGTTTGCAACCCATCTAGTGACATAGGGGTTTATATTTAAGCTGGTGAGCTTATCTATAATGCCCGAGTGGGGTATTGTATCGAAGGCTTTTGCAAGGTCCAGATAGGCTGTGTGGACTACCTTCCCTTCGTCAATGGCCTTGGTGACTGTTTCAAAGAAGTCAACCAGGTTTAAGAGGCAGGATCTGCCCTTAACAAAGCCGAACTGGGTAGGATCCAGTGTCTGTAGGTCCCTAATATCTTTATTTATGAGGTCCATGATGATCCTTTCCATAGCTTTGCAGACCAAGCTAATCAGGCTTATGGGGCGATAGTTTCCAGGGTCCGTTGAGGCACCACCTTTGTGGAGAGGGACCACTGTTGCTGTACGCCACTCTTTGGGTACATATCCTGTAGTAAGGCTGAGATTGAACAGTAGTTTTATGTTTGGGTTTAGCTCTTCTTGGAGTTCATGTAGGACGCAGCCTGGGACACCGTCTGGTCCCATTGATGCTGTGTTTTTTGCTTTGGAGAGGGCGGCTCCCACCTAAGCATCTGAGATGTCAGGGGGGCAGCACTCTGCTGGGATAGATATTTGCCCTTTTGGTGGGGAGGGGGGGAGAAGTTTGCGCTGAACCTGTCAGCTAGGATGTTGGCAATGTCTGTGGGATCAGTGTATTTTTTGTCATTTTGGACTAATTCTGAGCATACCTGGGAATTCCCACCCAGGTTCCTAACATAACTAAAGAAAGCCTTGTGATTATCCTTAGTGTCCTGTGCAATTTTTCTCTCGAAGCTGGCCTTTGACGATTTTATGAGTGCCCTTAGTTTTTGCTAATACTGATCAGAGATGCCTTCCCTTTTTGGGATTTTGCTCTATCATGTAGTAGCTTCCTCCTTCTATTGTATAGTTTGTTTATGGCTGGGGTCCACCAGACAGGTCGTCTGCCTTTGGAGGATTGGGTCTTGGTTTTATTTGGGATTGCATGATCCATGCAGTCCTGAAGGTGTTCATAGAATGCATTTATAAAGGATTCTGCGGTCTGGGCTGTATTCTCCACAGGCCCGGGGGCTTTGAAGGATTCCACCTCGGTTTTGAGGAGTGTGAAATTTGCTTTAGAGAAGTTTTTCACTATGGTTTTCTGGGCAGGGGTGGGGTCGGGATGTGAATATCCAGTGAGATCAATTTATGGTCTGATCTTACCAGTGAGGATACACTTCTGGTCTGGAGCATAGAGTCCCCATGTTGGTGATGATCAGGTCCAGTATGTTTCCCCTCTTGTGGGAGTGGTAACAAGTTGTTCCATAGCATTTGAGTTTATGAATTCTAGGAACCTTTGGGCAAGGGTGTTGGAGCTAGAGTAATGCTCCCAATCTATGTTTGGGTAGTTGAAGTCGCCCAATATAATGGTGTTTGGAGAGACCTTCATATTTTCCAGTGTTCTCAGGAAGGCCGAGTGGGGTTCCTGGGTTTGGGAGGGTGGTCTGTAGCAGGCTATAAACTGGAAGGCAGTTTTACCCACTCTTAGTTGCACATGGATAGTCTCTGATGCTTCGCTTTGCCACCAACCTGGAGGTGTGGGTATCTTTGGTGAATATCGATACTCCCCTCCTTTTGTGGTTCGGTCCAAGTTTTGGGGCCGAAAGCATGGTATGAGGTATAACCTGGTAGTGCTGGGGTGCTCTCGGGACCCCTGAACCAGGTTTCTGTTACTGCACAGATATCGATGTTCTCCATGCTAAGGAGAGTTTCGAGTGCGTGCATCTTGAGGTTTAGACTTCTAGCGTTGAGTAGCATTACTCTTAGTTTCTTATCCCTTGTGATACCTATGGAGGTGGGTTTGTCTTTTGAGCTTTGCCTAAAAAAGGCACTATGGGGGTAGCAAGAGCCTTTGCCAAGGGCGGTAATTGGTTAGTTCTGCAGAGGGTCCGCCTTTGTGGAGGGGAATTATATGTGAGACTTTCCACAATGTGGGAACATAACTTTCTGACAGAGATCGGTTAATCAAGATGGATACTGGGTAGGCCAGAGCATCAGCTGTGATTTGTAGGTATTCACTTGGGAGGTTGTCGGCTGCTAATTTGGTGGGTTTAAGTTTAGTTAAGAGTTTTTTTATGTTGGAGGTAGGTACAGGAGAAAAACAGAAGGCAGTGGGGAGATTACTAGTTGAAGGTGTGGGTTGGAGGGAGGGGGTTGTGTTGTTTAGCTAGTGATAGTATGGTTTGGGTGAAGTGTGTGTTGAATGAGGTAGCAATATTTTCTGAGGAGTGAGGGATGTTAGGAGGAGGGGTATTGATTTTACCTGGGTGGAGGATGGAGTTTATGGAGGACCAGAATTGTTTGGGGCTGTGTTGTGAGGAGTCTAGGGCAGACTGGTAGTATTGGAATTTGTCCCGTTTTATTAGCTTTTTGACTCTATTGCGTAGTTCTAGGAATTTCTGTCTAGCTGCAGGGGTTTTGGTTTTGCGCCAGTGCTCCCAGGCTTTATCCCTGTTTTTCATTTCTGACTTAGTGGTTTTCTGTAGCCATGGGGAGGGTTGTGCTTTGGTTCTGGAAAATCTTATGGGGGCATGGTAATTAAGGATGTTCAGGAAGGTAGTATTAAAAGATTCAACTGCATCATCTAGACTGAGGTACTTTATAGCATGCCAGTTACATTCTTTGAGGGATGGGATGAATGTGAGTGGGTTAAAGTTTATTTTTTTACGTATTTGACGATAGATGACAGGTTTAGCTTGGTACAGGTATTTTTTGAGTAGGAATGTTGGGGAGTGATCACTGAGGCTATCTGATAAGCAGCCTGTTATATATGACTGGGGGTTCTTACTGACTAGTATCCAATCCAGGGGGAGATGGTGGGTAGACATATATATATATATATATATATATATATATATATATATATATATATATATATATACACACATACAATGTATAAAATACACAGTGTAGTCTGCTGCCTGACTGTGGTATGGGACATGTGGCAGTCTTGGCCTACAAACATGTACGCTGATAGGGTACCATAAACTGGAGCAGCATGCAACATCAGATAGAACAGGACCAAGAACAATGACATCTACCACAGTCTGTACACAGGCCAAGTAACATATTCACAATACACACTCTGTCAACAATCACCATAAGTACACAGACCTCACTACCGTACACACTACAACACAATGTCCAGGTTTTGTCCTCAAATATAAAGCCTACTATACATAACATGTCTAGCAGTCTGGTATATCACTGGCTTGTTATCAGGTATGATGTCAGTAAATAATGATGTACTGTACATATTGACCTCTTACTGCATGACATATGGACAAAGGGTCTTGAAAAATAGTGGTGATAATACCAATTCTCAAACCATAAACAAAGTCACACCAAAACAGTTTATTCGATAAAGCTTTCGGGTCTACACCCTTCATCAGTATAATTTTACAACAGTAATAACACATTTAAATAGGAGAGTCAATTAAACATATGCTTCAGCCCAACCCACCTAATCAACAAACTAAAATTATTTAAAAGAGCAACACCATAAAACACAAAATTATACACACTATAAACTTGATATCGCTTAAATATATCTTAAAACCTATACATAAAAAAGTTTTACAATACTTTAAAATATTTAATTTAAGCTAATTGTATATCTATAAATACTTATATATATTAACACAATACAAACATTATAAATACTAGTGCCCAGACCTTACAACTAATACTTCATAACTTTTCTCTTTGCTTTTTCACTAATAAAGGTTTCAAATTCACAGCATTATTTAGACCTGGACTTACATCAGCTTGAAGCCTAATGATCCATTCCAATTCCTTTAGTTCTAGGAGATTATTAATATCTCCTTTTCTTATACTAATATTAACTGTTGCCAACACTCTAAATTTAAATACATGATTAGTTCCTTTTTCCATGATATGTTTACTTAAAGCATTAGTTAGCATCTTCCTCCTAATGTCTGATTTATGTTCTATTATTCTTTCTTTAAGTTTTCTAATGGTTTTGCCTACATAAAATGAAGTGCAGGCTGAACACGTTGCTAAATACACAATTTTTTCTGCATTGCATGTTGTTAATGTATTTATTCTAAATGTTTGGCCATCAATAGGATTTTCAAAAGAGTCCCCACCTTCAAACAAATCACTGCAACATGAACAGTTATAACATTTTCTTATGCCTAACTCTTTCTGAATTGTAGACCTAACTTGGAAGTCTTTATAGCAAAGCTTATGTTTTAAAGTCTCAGCACTTCTATACGCCAAATAGGGCTTATTTCCCACTATAGATTGAATTTCAGGCATAGCTAACAGTATAGGCCAATTCTTTCTCAATATAACATTCACATAGTATGTATTTAAATTATAAGTAGTTATATACCTGACAAATTCCATGCCTTTGTATATTTTATCCTTTTCAGATACTGTACTTCCTAACAGTATAGGTTTATAATTTCCTTCCCTTTCTATTATTATTCTATTTAATTCTTGCTCAATAAGTTCTTTGGGGTAACCACTTATTTGGAATTCTTGAGCTATGCTATCAACTTGCTCGATGAAACTAGCATCATCTGTATTTAACTTACACAGTCTAATAAATTGTGATTTCAAAATACCTTTATAAATATGGGGTGCATGCATACTGCTCTTAGTTATATATCTTAAAGAGTCAACTTCTTTCTTGTATACCTTTGATGTTAATTTATTATTCCTTTTTGAAAGTGTTACATCCAAGAAGTTAATACTATCCTTAGACGCTTCCATTTTAAATCTCATAAAATCAGTTGAACTATTTAAATAATGCAGATATTCCTCAAGTTCTACTTGTGAACCTTTCCATAGCAAAAAACAGTCATCAACAAATCTTTTATAAAAAACTGCTAAGTGATTTAAAGGGTTGTTATTATGTAATAATACCTCTTTCTCCCATTCATATGGTACTATATTGGCATAAGTATTTGCCACTGATGTACCCATCGCAACACCTTTAAGCTGTAAGAATAGTTTTTGATCAAAAATAAATACATTGTGCATCAATACCACTTCTAAAAGTGCACATAATGTTTCTGTCTCCCTACTATGCATTTTTATCTCGTTATTTAGGAAATTTCTTATTGCATTAACCCCGTACTCATTAGGTATTACTGTGAAGAGGGATGTAATGTCCAAAGTAACCATAATACAATTATCCACATTATTCTCAGATTGCCATGCATATAGGCATCCCAGAAAATCATCAGTATTTTTCAACACTGTATTACAATTTCTTAAATATTTTCCTAACTTGTTCTGTAAATACTTAGAAATGGGTTCTGTTATCCATCCACCACCTGAGACAATAGGTCTCAGGGGTGGATCTAACAAATCTTTATGTATTTTAGGGTTACCATATATTTGGGGTATTCTAGGGCATGGAACAGTCAAATAGTTAAATAATTCCAAACTAATGTCATTGGTTAGTTGTAGATCATAAATTATCATATTAACTCCAGCTATAATAGCTATATATATATATATAATAGCTATATACCAACCTAAGGCAATGAGATTTAAAATGGAAGCGTCTAAGGATAGTATTAACTTCTTAGATGTAACACTTTCAAAAAGGAATAATAAATTAACATCAAAGATATACAAGAAAGAAGTTGACTCTTTAAGATATATAACTAAGAGCAGTATGCATGCACCCCATATTTATAAAGGTATTTTGAAATCACAATTTATTAGACTGTGTAAGTTAAATACAGATGATGCTAGTTTCATCGGGCAAGTTGATAGCATAGCTCAAGAATTCCAAATAAGTGGTTACCCCAAAGAACTTATTGAGCAAGAATTAAATAGAATAATAATAGAAAGGGAAGGAAAGTATAAACCTATACTGTTAGGAAGTACAGTATCTGAAAAGGATAAAATATACAAAGGCATGGAATTCAGGTATATAACTACTTATAATTTAAATACATACTATGTGAATGTTATATTGAGAAAGAATTGGCCTATACTGTTAGCTATGCCTGAAATTCAATCTATAGTGGGAAATAAGCCCTATTTGGCGTATAGAAGTGCTGAGACTTTAAAACATAAGCTTTGCTATAAAGACTTCCAAGTTAGGTCTACAATTCAGAAAGAGTTAGGCATAAGAAAATGTTATAACTGTTCATGTTGCAGTGATTTGTTTGAAGGTGGGGACTCTTTTGAAAATCCTATTGATGGCCAAACATTTAGAATAAATACATTAACAACATGCAATGCAGAAAAAATTGTGTATTTAGCAACGTGTTCAGCCTGCACTTCATTTTATGTAGGCAAAACCATTAGAAAACTTAAAGAAAGAATAATAGAACATAAATCAGACATTAGGAGGAAGATGCTAACTAATGCTTTAAGTAAACATATCATGGAAAAAGGAACTAATCATGTATTTAAATTTAGAGTGTTGGCAACAGTTAATATTAGTATAAGAAAAGGAGATATTAATAATCTCCTAGAACTAAAGGAATTGGAATGGATCATTAGGCTTCAAGCTGATGTAAGTCCAGGTCTAAATAATGCTGTGAATTTGAAACCTTTATTAGTGAAAAAGCAAAGAGAAAAGTTATGAAATATTAGTTGTAAGGTCTGGGCACTAGTATTTATAATGTTTGTATTGTGTTAATATATATAAGTATTTATAGATATACAATTAGCTTAAATTAAATATTTTAAAGTATTGTAAAACTTTTTTATGTATAGGTTTTAAGATATATTTAAGCGATATCAAGTTTATAGTGTGTATAATTTTGTGTTTTATGGTGTTGCTCTTTTAAATAATTTTAGTTTGTTGATTAGGTGGGTTGGGCTGAAGCATATGTTTAATTGACTCTCCTATTTAAATGTGTTATTACTGTTGTAAAATTATACTGATGAAGGGTGTAGACCCGAAAGCTTTATCGAATAAACTGTTTTGGTGTGACTTTGTATATGGACAAAGGGTGACAGACTTGGCGGACAGAGGCACAAACACAGGGCCAATAGTGACATATTGCTGTGATAAACTGAGAAATTTCCTGGTGTAAAAGGGTTTGTTGTGACATAACTCTACTGAGGGATACGAAGTCAGTAACTCACACGAATGTCACCATGTACTGACTGCAATCATCAGAGTGTGCTACTGCATATCTAAAGATAGGAAATGTGTGAGTAACACAACACATTTAAGATTCCAAACTCTGAACAGTCTGCAGATAGCCCTACAGGTGAGAGTTTCCTCAACCACATAACACTAGCCAGACTTGAAATCATGTAGAACAGCCATATCCACACAAACCCTGTTAAACCAACATTACTTCAAATGTAGAATAGCAACACTTACATTCTGTTCCCATGTCTGGAACATCTCCCTCCTGTTTGTTGGCCTGTCTCCACAGTGTATGTTGTAAGAGGTATTTCCAACTACCCTCTGTGATGGTATTTGTCAAACACCCACATGAAGCCCTTCTCACAGTGAAGGAAAAGGGCCAACACCCACATGAAGTGCTCAGTTATAGGAGTGTTTCCATGCAATTGGTTGTAGGAATGATACCACAGCTGTTCCACATGCAATTAGCAAGTGGGGGATTGCAATTCGTGCATAGGCCATCAGCTAATCATGAGCATTCCTTACAAAACTCAAGCTGCTGCCTATGCAAAACAGAAGTACTTTTCTACAATGACCAGAAAGGGAGAGAGAGACAGACAGACAGACAGACAAAGACAAAGTAAGAAAGGAATGGTGAAAGAGAGTAAGAGCCAAACATGTTTGTGTATGCTCCATGGGTGGAGAGTGGCATCTGGGTATTATAACAGTTGCCTATATTGTTTACTAATCCATACTGTCACATAGTAATTGCACATGGCTGTACACATTTATGGCTGAGGATTGTCTACAACAACTTCTACAGTGTCTGAAAATTGTTGGCCTTGTAATGTGGACAATGGGACATATAGGTCCTCAATATAATGATATAGCAAAACCCCACATCAATGGATCCTGTCAGTACACACTCACCCCAACACCCACACAGGATACTGATGAAACACAAACGTACCAGTACTGAGTTTCAAACCCCTACCTGACTATGTATTGCTATTACAGTGTTATGCAGTTATTGCATGCACCACGGAGCTTACATGTTGGAGAGCTGTCCAAATGTATCTTTGAAGGTGAGTGACCTCAGCAACAGTGCTAAAGAAGGGATAAGGGAAGTGTAGTACATGTGAAGGTGCACAAAAGCAGGTGTCAATGGAGACACACACACACTTTTTCAGGGAAACACACACATCATCACAGCTGGCAGGATCAAGATTAGAACCCCTAGCTAACAAGTTTGCTATACTACAGTAATACACAGTTATCACAAGTGCCACAGAGCTTATACGGCTCATACATGGCCAAAGGGCTATTTCAAGGTGAATGATAGCAGGCACGCAACAGTAGGCCAATGGGAGGTGTAGTGATTGTGAATAGCTTCAAAATCATTAATCTACACACTCACACACTCACACACACACACACACACACACACACACACACACACACACACACACACACACACACACACACACACACACACACACACACATTTGCCAGTACTGAGATGCATAGGTTCATTGCTTCACAGGAGTGTAGTAGGTGAATGAGCCTGACAGCTGTACAAGGCTAGGCAAAGGGAATACCTTGGCATCAGGCCACATGACAATGGTCTCCAGTGTGGCTCAGGGGTGTAGTCCCTGCAGTGGTCCCCACAGGAGGTTATTCTATTCACCATCTACTCATCTGGGTTACTATTGTGGATGGCCAGTGCTGTGTGCTGCTTCCCATGTATGTAATCTATATTCCATAACATGGACAGTGTCTGGGTTGTGCACATGTCCCATAGGCATGTTCCTTAACATGTGGAAGTGTACTTGAGGTCTCTGGGGCATGTTGTGTGTACATATTGTTATCTTCTGATGTAGCATTCCTGACCTCATTTGGGGAGACCTGGCTATGGAACTGTGGCCGTGCCTGCACCTACATTGACAGCATGATACAGGTATTCAGTGGAGTTAGTGCTGTCTGTCCATACAGGGCATGTGTATAAGGCATGGTATTCCCCTTGTGGGTTACATTTGCAGACTCTACAGTTGTTGCAGGTGTCTAGTGGGGAACATAGCAAAAGGACCACTGTAAGCATTTATTTGCCTACTGTAGGGATGGAACAGGGTGCCATGTCCTTTTACTTGCTGGATAACACACTCAGTCAGGTGATGGTACACATCACAGTACTTTCTGATGTCAGTGGCACTGTCATGGTCAACAGGCATGTAGTCCACTGCAATCACACCGTGGTTACTATCTGTGAGGCAATATGCAGGGAACTACCAATATAGTGGTTGTTGCCTAGCCAAGTGTGTTTGTGTATGAGACATGGGTGGAGAGTGTTCTCTGAGTAATACAAGGGTTGCCTATATTGTTCACCAATCCATAATGTCACATGTAGGGCTATGGATTGTCTACACCAGCCTCTCTGGTGTTTGACATCTGTTCTCCTTGTAAGGTGGACATTGTGACATATAGTAGGTCCTCAATATAAAACTGTAGCAAAACCTACCCCACAAGGCATCCTGTTGTTACACAATCACAGCAACCTCTACACAGGATACAGATAACAGACACACACACTTACCAGTACTGAGATTCAGACCCCTACCTAGTTATGTATTGCTACTACAATGTACTGCATTTATCGCACATGCCACACAGCTTATTGGATGGATTGTGTCCCAAGGTACTTCTAAGGTAAGGAACATCACCAGCCCTTGTAAACCCTGGCATTGGGTGATGTAGTGGGTGACAGATCACAAAAACAATTTTACCCTCATCAAACTTTTACATTTACCAGGGATGAGGTTCAAACCTCTAACTAACAAATTTTATCGACCATTATGTTATGCATTTATCACATGCACCACTGACCTGACATGGTTTAGGGGTGGCAACAGGTACTTGTAAGGTAGATGATATCTGCAGGACTGTTAATGTCAGGCTCTGAGATGTGTACTGGCTGTAAATGGGGCCAAAATCTTTGACATACACATGCACACACACCAACACTTGCCAAAGATGAGATTCAAACCCATACCCATGTAATTACTGCTACGACATTGCTTTTCATTTATGGCATGCACCATGGAGATAATAGGTCTGTTTTTTTTTCCAAAGGGGTATTTCAATGTAACTGACATCAGCAGGCTTGCTAAAGAAGGGCAATGGGAGGTGTAGTGACTGAATAGCTTCAAAATCATTAATATCTATGCACACACAGTTTCACAGTAGAACTCCTACCAAAATAGCATGTTACACTGTAGCATTATGTAGCTATCACATGCGCCACAGAGATTATGGGGCTGATAGCTGGCCAGAGGGTTATTTCAAGGTGACTGACATCAGCATGATGTCAGCTAACATAAGCTATGGAAAGTGCAGTGCGTGTGAATGGGCCATAAACTTTTCTTCTGGAAACACACACACAAAACACAACTTTACATTTGACAGGACTGGGTATACAAATGCTAGATGAATACTGATTTGTACTATCATGTTACACAGTTATCACAAGCATCACAAGCACCACAGGCACTATAGGGCTGAGGGCTACCAAAAGCAAATGTCTACAGTGATTGACATCTGCACATCATGTGATATTAGCCAATTGGATGTGTAGTGGGTGGGACAGGCCTCATGATGGCAATCTCTTTGTCACTGTCTGCCTCTCTCTTCCCCACATCTCTTTGTGCGTATGTTTGACTATTATAGTGTGTTGACCATGGATATGTGTGAGTATTCCTATCCAATGTGTGTGCAAGGCATGAATGGTGTGCAATGTGGTGTGTGTGCACAGACATCTGCGACTGACAGATATGTATAGTCCACTGTTGTTGTCAGACATGGGCTTCATTTCTCTAAGTGTTGGAGCAGCCCAGTATGACCTTCTCTATTTTGTTGTCAGACAAGGGCTTCATTTCGCTATGTGTAGGAGCATGCCCAGTATGACCTTCTGTATTGAGTGTGTGAATCCATTAAAGGTAGGTTGTACTCCAGTGCAGGATTTTGTGTTCTACACCTACAGATAGCAACCTGTTTCTGCAGGATATCTGTAGATAGGTTGACAATATGGAGTCACAATGGGCGACAGTTAGGGGGACACTGTAACTATTGCTGTCTGTGCTGCTTGTGTTACATGGTTGGTGTTAGCAGAGATATTCAGACATACTTTTTTTTTACACTGTGATATATTATGTCATCAACTACCAACAGATATACTTATTTGCTCACAGTTATTTCCTGGGAAATACAAAATGAATGAAGCTGTGTCCAGTATTGTGGTCTGCAGCCTATATATTCTTGCACACTCATGTCATTCTGGCAGGTAGCTGCAGACACTTGCTAATGGATCTGTGTAAATGGTCCAGCACCTTAGTACTGTGGTGGCTGAGTATCCCGTGCTTGTACATCTATCGACGTAACAGAATGGCCATATCCGGCTGTGGCCATACCTCTCAGCTATACAGATTCACCCAGGTTACCCAGAGGCAAGGCTGATATATCTGGTCAGTTCCCCTTCACATTGTGGTTTACGAGCAGGTTTGTAGCCACCCATTACTGAGTTTGCAGGCAGGGGTAGTATGGGCACACATCAGAGTTTCAAACTTCACACACTCCATGGCGTCCATGCTTCTACACCCCCCCACACTCTATTATTCTGTCCTTTTCCTAACATTATGCAAGTGATATTTATGAAGTATCCCTATAGTTGTCCCTTCATCCCAGCGTTATTTAGGGGTTGGTCCACAGTTCATGCAGTAGGACATTGTGGGCATGCTACTGGGATTTGTCAACATGGCTTTGCATTTGTGTTCTGTGGACTGTGTTATGTTGTTAGTTGGGACCCCATGAGATAATATACATTGGCCGTAAGGGTGAGGCACAGGCCTTTGACAGAGGACTGTAGGGCATTTCGTAGTGATGCAGGCCATCTGTAGGAGGCTAGTGCATTCTGTCACTCCTACAGTCCTAGGCTGCGAGCCACTGGATCCCCCTGGGGTGACAGGGTAAGTGTGCAAGGTGTTAATGGTATTAGTTCCTGTCCATATTAATCCATTGGTCTGGATGCTGGCAGGGTGCTGCTTACAACTAGGGACGCACCTGCATAGGACACCTCTTCAGCATGCTGCATTCTGTGGGTATTCCCTTACAGAAGTGGGGGTCATACTGTACTCATTCCCAACAGCAGGGATATGACCTGTGATAAACCTGTGGAGGATGGTGGGGTGAGGTGGGTGCATGTGTGATATGGAGGCTTCTTGCAGCTGACTCACAGATATACCTGGGACAGTCCCCTAATGCTGCCTTGTGTGGGGACATAGGCATTCTCTCATTACGTCATAACTGTGCCTTTTGTGGTCTGCCAGTGATTGGCCTGAATACATCAGTATTCCATACTAAACAGACAACTAATGTGCTTCTAACCTGTATGTACAATTCCAAAGGTGTGTGCAGTCGACAGTTACATTTTATGTACTCTGTCTAGGGTACTTCCACCTGTGTACTGTGTGCATGTTTGGGCCCACATTCATGACATGTCCATCTTTCAGATGGTGACAGATATTGACATCTGAACAATGAGTATGGATGACTGCTGAATTGGGTCTTGCTGGGATGCATTGTGGTTGGCACTGCAGTTGTCAGAACATGGCCTTGTCATCGACAGTACTGGCCATAGGCCACCGGGACACAACCCTCCATGCCTACATGCTGACCACTTCCACACAATTTACAACACACAACAACCTAACACACAGAGTCCTGCATATTGTACACATGCAGCAATCTATCCTGTACATTGGGCCAGCTCAGGTAATCTGTGCTCCACTGTTATTAACCCCACTCATACATGTTACTGTATTTCTACATAGGATTGTGGGAAGGGCACACCTGACATCTGTAAACATTTGCTATGACTGTACTGGTATTTCAGGTACTCTGTTGGCTTCCATTTCGTTTTGTATTCTGACCTATCATGCAGACTAGAGGCATATCAGTAAAGTACAGATCTTAGGTTTTATTGGCCTACATTTCAGTTTCAGACTTCATACCCTGCAGAACTAACATACAATTACCTGACCTCTAGTAGTCTGTCTGTGTAGGTCTGGAGGGGGGCTGTTATCCATTGCCTTTAATTGGAGGCCTTAGCACAGCCTTTCTTTATGGTCATCTACACCTGTCCTGCTGGCTGAGGCTGTTGTTGGGTATGTGAACCTCACTGACATGCATGTGTGTGTGTCCTATGGACACACATTTGGGCCACCACATGTACTGCAGTGGGATTTGTCACCTTGTCTAGTACTGCTGACTTTGTTGACACCAGTATTTGTTATGGATTCCATGCTGCCCATATAGCTGTCCACTATCTGCTGCCATCCCATTCAGCCACCCAATTCTCTTGCATGCTCACATCCATACCATAGCTACAACTAGCATAACATACTACTACATTCAGCAATTGATAGTAAGAGTGAGTTACTTGTGGTTGTGCCAGTATTGAGGATGGTGCTGGAGGGCTGACTATGTCGGTTGCACACAGTAAACTCCCTATACATGGTAAAGCACAGGTAGTGTCATGTTTGGCATCCCTTTTACTGTATGTGCGAGTCAGATAGAGGTGTCATTCCCTGGGTTCCTACCATATCAGTGTATTTGCTATGGGTTGCCTCTTTGCCAAAGCCTGGGCATACTGGGCACACCTTCTTCTGCCTACATGGGCAGACTCAGGTTGTTCCTCCTCCAAGTCACTCTGTGCCTGTGCTGGCCTTGGCAATGGTGGGGGGCTGTGTGGCCCTGCTCCGTGCTGTTCCTGCTGCAGCTGTTTACGCAGGATCATACTGTGTAGCATGGCACATACAATGAAAATTTGGGTACATGTAGCTGTAGAGTACTGCAAGGCTTCACCAGATATGTCCAGGCACCAGAACCGTGACTTCAGCATCCCAAACACACTCTCTATTATGATTCTCATTTGTGCGTGTGCCTCATTATGGAATTCTTGTTTGGGTGTGTGTGCATTTCTGATAGGTGTTATCAGCCACTGCTCCAGTGTGTAACCAGCATCCCCCACTAGGTGGCCATATGGGATGTCCCCACTGGCAAATCTCTGATACAGCTGTGTCATATGCCAGATGTGGGAGTTGTGATAGCTTCAATGGCTGCCAGCACACACATTCATTATAATGCCCTGGGCATCGCACATAACCTGGCAGTTGATGGAGGGGAAGCCCTTGCGGTTTATGTACACCCTACCCCACTCACCAGGTGGTGCTTTCATGTGTATGTGCATGCAGTTTATAGCACCCACTAGTTCAGGTATTATTTAGTGAAAGAGATGCATATTCTTGGTCAACGCCTCACGGGTGTTGAAGAAATATACGTGCTCACTGGCATGTGCTGGCATGGCATTCAGGAACTGGTGGAGTACCCTGGATGCTGATGCCTGCGAGATCCCCATGATATCCCCAGCTGGCCTTTGGAAGGTACTTGTGGCTAGTATTCTTAAGCCTACAGATACCTTGATGTCCACTGGGATGGGTTCCCCTCTGTTGGTTCTGTGTGTGAGGCATGGCCAGCACAACTCAACAATTTGCTGTAGGATGTCCCTGTCCACGCCATAGCAGTCCACTATCTCCAGCTGATGTAGCCCCTGGTAGGTTACCCTGGGTCTGTACACTCTTCTTCTCCTCACTGTGGGTTGGTCATCAGCATTCTCATCCTCACCACCCTATGCCTCTTCCACATATTGATGTATGAGAGCGACAGCAGCCCCTATCATTTTGTTAGTTTTGTCAGGTAAAATTTCCCCGTCTGTGTACACCGGTGGTGTAGAGTTTGTGGGAAAAAACAGAGTGAAAGGTGTTTGCATAGTTTATACTAGCATGCTGGGCTAGGCTGCTGCCTGTGTAATTGGCTGATTCTGATACATTTCACCTGCCAGCTATGCTAGCTCCTTGATTGCCTTCCTACTGCTGTTTTCCCTTCCCATTGCCTTCCCGTTTAAGCTCCAAGGTGCTCCACGCAATACTCAGTGCTTAGATGTGAACAGAGCTGCTATTTCCTGTTTTTTTGTTTTGTTTAAAACCCGGTGCATGGCTCACACACCCATTTAGGCAATGTAAACACTGCTAGGCAGCCTCAGACATACCCCCTTCCTTAGCTGTGCTTAGCTAAGGGCAAACACGGGCCACAAAGCTCCAATAAGCTTACAGCAATAATGACACTCCCCCTTATGAGGTCATCTACCTTTTAGGCTTGTACCATGGTGCTGCTGCACTTACATGGTTGGGTGCTAGCTAACACTGAGGGGAAATTTGTGATTCAGTATCAGTCCCATCATTTGTATAAAACTGACTGCTAATGCATGGTTACAAGACTGACACTCAGCCTTCCCTCTTAGCAGCGACTATTCAATGGTATTGTTGTCTTCTGAATGCCATTGACTATTATGGCAGCATGCTGATTTTGGTTTAAAAGCTTATTTCCAACTTTTTTTTATTTTCGGGCCGATCCCGTTTGCGCACTGCTGCCCTGTGCTTAAACATCCGAAATCAGCCCAAAAAAATAAAAGTTATTTTTTATAATTTTGCAACTATTTACCATGCCAATGGCCATCTATTTGGCCATTGTCATGCCTACTACATTGAATACATGCTTTCTTTAGAGTTGTCATGCCTTCAAGTTATAATTTGCAAAAATGTATTCGGTTAGTAGCTGAATACATTTATGCAGGTTACACTATTCCTGCACAGACACCTGCCAGCTTCCTGGATCACTAATTCATCTCATTATCATGGTTTTCACCTGCAAATGGGGTAATTAGCATACAGGAGCTGTGTCCATGCAGGAATAGTGTAGGAGCGCTCATGCACATCCCGGGATCTCATTCCTGGATCGCTCATTGGCCGTATTGCGTGCAGCAGCTCTTGCACTATTCCTGCACACTGTGCAGAGCTTGCTGAATCCTGAGGTATATTAGAACATGTTACGTTTGGGCATACAGTCTGCAATACACAACCTTCCCCATGACCATGATACAGTAATACCTACCTTTGTGAGTGTGCATGTACAAGCATTTGCTATGTATGGAATAAAGTATAAACTGCTAGCATTACAGATCACAGCAGTGGTTGTACTTCTATTTGTGTAGATGAAAGCCATACACCTCTCATTACTTTTGGGGTGTACCTCCATTTAGAATCAGTAACACCTGTGCATACCTTTTGTGATTCATTATATACTTTTTTTTCCTTGTATGCTCTACCTATTTCAACATATCAACTTCTAGAATAGAAGTAATCCTTTATATCCAACTACTACTATTAAAAGGGAAAATGGTGCACTTAGTTTGAGCAAATAGGAATGTTATTTTAATTTGCATTATTTATCTCCAGCAAGTATAGTGATTTCTGCAAGTGTAGTTCTACAACTTCTGTAGAGTGATGAGGCCTCCTGCAGCCACTGGGGTTTATATCACTCTAGCTCTGTTTTCTGGGTACAATGATCATTCAAATGAGGTTTCAGGTCATTAATCTCTCTGAATCTCTCTTTCTATACATCGCATTAAGTGAGATAACATTGTGATGAATTCTACATGGCTTCTTGCAAATGCCACAGCATCTGTGGGCCACATCTTGCTTAAGCTGTCAGCAACATGTACCATGTTGTTGCATGCTATACCTTATTCAAATGGAGTCAGTATAGTAGAAATAGTACTCATAGCTCATAAGCAACAGGGCTGACATTTTTCACAGCTCACAGTCCACTTTTCCAATACTTTGGCATGCTACCATTCATGACATGCCTCGCCCAAAGTGTGTAACTGAGTAGCCCAACATCACTTGTCAGATAGTGAATTTGATCACAGCTGTAGCTGCGAGATGCCATCTATATTTCACTACTATTACTTAACACTCAAACATGACTGGTGAGAGTACTGTAACTTGCAGGCCTCAATGGAGATACACAAAGGAAAGTAATTTATTTTGCACTTCCCACATCATGACCACCAGGACATGTATTGCAGGATGGTATGATAGCTCCGAATATAAGACTGATGTCTGGAAGTCTCTGTCCTGGGTGTTTAGTTCCAACTGGCATCCCACTCACTGGTGAGCAGTGCCACCATCACTATGGTGATCTTAAGTGAAGGCATTCTGACCTCTTTGGCCACGGAAGGCTGAGGCTAGAGCCACAGTACCAGAAATGTACTGTAACATAACTCAAGTATAGTGCCACTGAGGTGTAAACACTGAGTCACAGAGTACAAGTGCCTATTTTTTCTCCATACCCCGGAAGCAATAGCAGAGAAAGCACAGCTGTACAGGATGAGTTTGGAGCACCTTACTAGGTGCCAGGGTAAAGGCACCTGCTTGTTACACTACACATTTGAGTGTTCTCACCTCTGTTAACAGTTTTCGATGTTGCAGACTGTATATGTACTAAGCTTATATCTGTTGTCTCCTACCATACTGTTTGTTGTTTTCTGACAATTTACATACACGTAACATAGCTCAATACTAAAAATATGGGGCTTTAAGGCTTAGTATTTGCTTGACTAGAGATTGTAGTGGTGATATCAAAGTAGCTCAGCAAGATAACGCATTACCATTCAAGTCACTTGTGCTGATTTATGTGGGTTCACCCACTATGGATGGTGTCATCACATCAACATTGCTGAGGAGGAAAAGGTGTTTGTTATAGCTATGACTACAGTAGTCATTAGGCTATAACAGAATAATATGTATGTGACACATTTTTTTTCATTTTATGTGTGCTTTTCTCTCCTCCATCCTCTTTATCACTATCATTTAAGTTCTTTATTTTTGGTTTGGACTTTTATGTTGTATTTCTCTGTTTATTTTACATTTATATGCAGCAGTATCTAGACCTGTAATCATCACCCCACTAAGGACAATTGACTCCCCACCATGAGGTACCACCATCATCATTGTGTGTGGTCAAGCCTGCCATGGTCACCTTCCCAATCTAGACTTCAACTGCAGCGTTAAGGCCATCCAGTCCTGCTCACAGTGACAATGGCAGTGGGAATGACCAGCATGTCACCTAAATACAGTTGGTAGACTTGGTGTAGAACATGGTCAATTAGTGTCTAGATGCCCATATCAGCAACCTTGAGATTGTCCTCCTTCTCCTCCTGTATTGCATTGACTGCACTGGTTACTCTATCATATCCTGGGTCCAGTGATGAGTGAACCCACGCTTGAGTTTAGAATTAGGTTCTCATTTGCTTGCAGGTGAATGGGGATGTCAGCTGGAAAACTTCATCCTGTCCACCATCACAGTGCTCCCCTCCCTTTTGTCTTTATGCCTGCCCTTGTTTGCTGTCCAGTCCTCCCAATCACAATTGTCTTCCCTCTGTCTGTCTGATGTCAACTTCTCCATTGTGCTGCCCTTCCCTCGGTGTGTCATTTCCTCCAGTGTCAGTCTTGTTTGCCTTCTGTGTCTTCTTGTTTGCACATGCTCACTCTACTAACCATCTTTATATTCCAACACCTTTCCTTGCTTCCTGCCCCAACTACCCTTCCTGACATACCTCTCAAGTGCACTCACTTGTCCCCAGTCACACATTGTTCAATTCCTATTTGCAGTTACATCTGACACTACAAATTACTTCCCAGTCTTTACTCGCCCATTATTTTGTCTTTATTGCCCATTATTTGCACCAATTGGCAATCACTATACTGTATGACTTTGTCACACTCTGTTGATGTCACAGTTTGAGAGGTATGTCTTTCATATATATAAAATAGGGATCTGTCCCAAAAATAAAATGACCCACCTTTCTCTACCCTATCCTGTTCTTTCCTCAGCAGTTTCCCATATATGCATCCCTCTGCTTACTTCTCCTTTTTCCATAGTGTCCTATCCAGCCATTTCTACCCTTTCATCTGGCCAAAAAATAGACTTCAATAATGCTGTGGGCCTTTTCTTTAGGATAGCTTCCTTCCTTGGCTTGCCGCTTGCATACATGCATTACCACACTAAGACACTTCAAGGCACATAAACATGATGTGAGCATCTAATGTGCTTGCCACATCCTTTAGGGATATGATCCTTCACAAGTGACCTTATCCTGCATGCAGTCAGGATTCCTAATGGTTTTGCCCTTTGTTAATAATTCATGATCTTGGAGCCACATTACACAGAACAGGTAAATAGCAAACAACTCTGCAAGGTCATTGGTGCCATGTTTCTGAATCCCAGAAGCTGTTTTCTTAATGTTAATCGGTACTTTATCCATCTAATTACAATGGAGTTCACACCAATTTTATACGATACTGTTATAATTTGGTCATGAAACAAAGCGCCAAAAGCTTTTGTTACTTCTAAGTATTCACTAAACACTGTTTTCCTTGTTCTTTCAGCTTTGATATCCTCTCATAACACTTAGCCTGTCAAGTTAATGTTCAAAAACCTGGAATAAAGCCATATTGTGTATTCTCAAGTTCCATTCCATATTTTCTTTCTCATATCAGTGTTATAATAAACAAAACATAAAGAATTTACTGATTATGGGTATCAGACTAATTGGACTATAACTAGATATGTCTTGCTTACTGTCTCCTTTATATATAATAATTACATGCAATTTAATCTGGCCGTTATGTATGATATCACTTTTCAATATTCTGTAAGTCAAAGGTCTTATTATATCAGTAGTAATGTGTATTAATTACCAGGGACACCATTAAGACCCTTTGAGCATGTATTTTCAACTCTAGCTATTGATTTTACAACATCACCCTCCAAAGGGAGGAGGGTTGGCATAACAGTCAAGGTGTTTACCTCATAAAGACAAAGTACAGAGTTTGATTCTCACCTTTGGAAAATTGGCTACACTTGCGCATTTGTACATCAAATTCTGTAAATGTAGTTTTATTTAAATTTTTACAAGCTACGAGCATTTCTTGGTTTGAACTTGTGCTGTGGTTCGTGGAATTAATATCAGACCTTGTTTACTGCAGGAACTTGTTCTTTTGCTTGTTTACACTTAAAAAGGCACAGAAAAGCAGCTAACTTAGCACTTAATTATAAAATTATGCAGCCGTGACAATTATGTTCTTTATAATAAGTAATTTATTAAAAACATTTGATGAAATTCTTAAATTTTCAAAATTCGCTCATATCTTGATGAAGTTATCAATCTTACTTTGAAAATTAAACCAGGTCTGGCTGATACTGTCAACACTGAATTTTCATAATTATAAAACTGCTTATTATTATGTTTACTAAACTAAATTCATACATTTTCCTTTTTATTAATATTCACGCATTAATTCCTAGCTAAGTTTATACATCTTTTGTTACAGATTTGTATTTCTTCTGCATTTCCTATACACCCTTCTCTTTTTTATTAGAGTTCTCTTTTAAGCTTTTTCTCCTACCAAGGTTTGTTACTAAAGCCATCCTTAAATTTTACAATTTAATATTGCCTAAATACTCATTACATTTATTCTTTAAAAAACCCATCCATAATCTGATTGGTATACTACTGGTATTCATTTAAATCCTTCAGTACATTTTATCTATCTAGTCAGATCATGATAAATTCTTTATCTTTTATGCTGTTTAACACCAGCAAGGTCAGATGTGATAGAGTCATGATCTAATGTACTAACAGTTGATTAAGCATTACATTGATAAATAATCCTTCAATATTTGGAATAACTAAATTCAAAATATTATTCTGATGATTTTGGTTTATAAAAAATAATAAGTAAAACATGAAGGATTAAGTAAATCTCAAAAGTAAGATTCTTTATATGAATTCATATCACAAATGTCCCATTTAATATCTGGACACAATAGAACAGGTTTTACACCAACATGCATTTTATCAACAATAAGAAGTTATGTTCTACAGGAAAGTCTCCAGGAACAGGTGGTATTCCGGTGGAAATATACAAGTTAGGAGGGAAAAAAGAGATACAAATCTAGAAGGTTTTGTTTAACAGTATTTTAAAAGGAGGGAAGACACCAGCATCATGGAAAAAAGCTATAGTAGCTGTAATACCTAAATACGGTAAAGACCCATCTGATCCAGCTTCATATAAACTAATCTCAATTCTAAACCATGATTATAAAGTGTTTACATCTATAATGGCTAAAAGAATAGAAAAAGTGATGCCAAATTTGGTAGATATGGACCAATGTGGCTTTGTGGAGGGGAGGCAAACATTTGACAACATTAACAGAACAATGATGATCCAGAAGGAAGCAGAATGTAAGAAAATACAACTGTTATTGGTAGATCTTGATGCAGAGAAAGCATTTGACAGAATAAGCTGGAATTTTATTAAGAGGGCAATGGAAGCATTTGCATTTCCTGACACAATAATAAGGTTAACTAGGAGGATGTTTGAGGGAGCAGAAGCTAAATTTAAGAGATGAAGTAAGCATTTTATTTGAGAGGGGATGAGGGCAAGAGTCAAGTGGGATACATTGATCCTCCCAAAAAAAACAAGGAGGTTTAGGATTATGTGATTTAAAGGGATATTTCAGAGATACACGGTTAGGGCTCTTATATATAACACAACCAGAAAGCTATAATTCAAAGTGGAAAAGGATGATGATGAAGCAGGGGGTATTTCAAGAAATAAGGAAAGCGTGGGATTTTGGATGCAGATCCTTAAGGAGAATGGCAAAAATCATACAGAGAATATTAAATCCTCTATATTAATAATGCATAATAATATTGTAATATTAATTACTACATAATATCATAATAATTGCTACATAATAATATTGTAATATTAATTACTACATAATAATGCATATATAATATAATATAATACTAAATAATACATAATATACTGTAATATTGAAATTGATTACATGCATAGATCTGCAATTGTGGGACTGTATGGATATCTGCTGACCTCACAAGACCCAAATATAGTGAAAGTTTTGAAACATAAGGAGAATAAATCTAAGATGACTTCCCTTCTTAGTCTAGCAGAAGCATATCCGTGCCAAGTGGGAATGGAAATCAAACCAGAAGTAGATAAAAATCAGGTAGCAAATGAATGTGCCAAAAAAACAAAAGAAAGAATATAAGATGATGGATCAGATGAGAAAGCAAGAAATGTGGAAAATTTATAAATATAGTCCCAGGTAAAGAAAACTTCTGGAAGAACCTCATGTTGATCAGGGCTGAATGCATGAATGGTTAAATAGAGGCAAATTCAAACTAAAAGATGAAAGGTTAATACTGGTGGCCCAAGACAGTGGGCTACGTACACGATGGTTTACAAAATCCATTGAACAGGTGGGAGAAACAGACAAATGTAGGTTTTGTAAAACAGAATTTGAAAGAGTCACACACCTTGTTGCTGATTGTGATATACTAATGGCAGAAGGACTGTTTACGGAAAGGCATAATAATGTGGCAAGACTGTTGCACTGGGGATTGGGCAAACATTATAATACTGAAGTAGCTGAATAATACTGGAAACATGAGCTACCAAGCATCATAGAAAATGATGATTACATCACATGGGATCACTCATTACCAAGACCTCAAAAGATACATGAGAGAAAACCAGATATAGTGGTCCCTGAAAAGAAGATAAAAGTAGCATTGATCATTGAAATCGCTAAACCCAGTGACTGCATTGTCTTGTGTACAGAGAGACACAAAGTCATAAAATATCAGGATTTGCAGGTAGAAGTGAGAGTAATGTGGAAGAAAGATACACAGACAGTTCCAATAGTAGTAAGAGCAATGGGTCTTATAAAAAGGAATCTACAGTCATATCTAGATATGTTACCAATACATGTAGCTCCATATGAATTGTAGAAGGAGTCTTTACTGGGCACATTGCAGGTGCTGCAAAGAGCACTTCTGGCTGACATCAAAGATTGAAACAATACTAATTTCATGAAGGTTAATCATGCTTTGACTTAGGAATGGGGTCTATTCCTGTCATGGTATTAGAAACCCAAAAATTTGGAGAAATTAAAAAGAATATTATATTTATAAACTAGCAGAAAGTATACTAAGAACTAAACCAACACATGAATGGAGAAAGGAGAAAGGAGATTCTGCCAATAGGGAGGACTGCAATTAGGGGTACAGAGAATAGACAAGAGGAGAATGGAATTTACTGGAGGAAGTTGGCAAAGGAACCAAGTTATTGGGATCAAATAATTAGAGAAGGAAAGGTAATAGAATGGGAAGAGTCCAAGAAGACACTTGGATTGCAGGCTAGTGATTGCCTTCTCTATCAGTGATTGATATCAGAATACAGACAACAAGAAAGGGGCAGGGGAATCCTAAATAAAAGACCTGCACTGGTTGAGTTTTTAACTGAATCTAGAACAGAAGCTGCACATAAAAAGGGATAATTAATGAGGCATTTAAATATTGCACTGTAACTATAGGAATCAATCAGAAGAGGTCAAATTCACAAAGAAAACAATGGGAGAACATATGTATGCCTCCAAATATGCAACAAAGTCTAGATAATTTAGGAATTTTGCCTGGAATAGTTTACACAGAAACTTTTATACCCCAAACAGACTCTAAAGAATTTTTCCTCCTGTAGATGGCAAATACTAGAGGTGTGATAGGGATGAAAGAAGTAACATGGAAATATATTTTTTGTGAGTGTAATGAGTTGGCAGACTTCAATAATTCCCTACAGAGTCCTCTGTCAGGAATACTAGGTGAGCAAACAAGTTTAACTAAGGAAATTATTTTTTTGAGCTGGGATAGAGGATCTGAATTGCCTAGACACAGAAAGGTCTTGTTAAGTTTAATTCTGGTGGCTGCCAAAAAATGATGACTAGAAAATAGAAATCAAAATCTTAAACAATTTTACTTGAAGTAGTGAGTATTGTAACAGAGATAAAAGAACAAGAAGTGGGATCTTTAGAGAAGGGTCAGAGTAAATTGTATGGAAAAAATGAAAATTTTGAGGTTTAAGAGAAGGCAGGAATTGAATAATTTATGTATTGTTGCTTAGATTATATATATCATATATTGTATGTCCTTTAATGTTTGTAAATGTAAACTTAATATGGCTTGAGTACTTTTATATAAAAGTAAGTTTGCCTATGCCACAAGTGATAATTCAAAAAAAAAGGTGTTTAAAAAGCAAGAAGTATGAAACTCTAATGCATTGCAGTATTGACTGTAATCATCAGTGATTTACCAGAAAATCAAAAGTTTTATGAGGAATAGGGCAAAATATGAGGCAAAATCAGGTAGTTTTCTGCAAAATCAAGGAAGTTGAGAAGTCCAAAATATACAGAGGTGCTTGTTGTAAGGACAGCAGGGCTTTCTGAGGCTACATTGCTTGCAGAAGTAGGCAACACCCTCACTAAGGCCATTGAATGCTTTTTCGTTAGGGGGAGCAACTGGGCCATAGCATAAGTGTCTGATCCCCTGTGTGGATAAGTGTAACACTTCCAATACTCAACTCTCACCCTGTGGTAAACAAGTGAGCCTTAAAGCTCTTGCCCCTAGGATAATTAATAGGTCAGTTGAGCTTCCTGGGGTAGGCATGATGTTCAACAGAATGGCACAGAAAAAAAAGTATGTAAGAGAAAAACAGAATGCAGAGAAAGGAAATTGTGAACTAGCCTGGGACAGACAAAAATTAAAAAAAATGTCATAAAAGAGAAAAAAATTCTAAACAAATATTTTGTATCAGTGTTCTCGAAAGAAGCAGAAGTTGAGGCACCAGTCTGGGAAGATGGAACAGTCCAGGTGGAGAGCAGATAGAAGATGCAATAACAACTGAGATGGTAGAAAGGGCACTGCAAGGGCTGAGGAGGGCTAATGTCCAGTGAACAGATGGGATCCTGCTAAAGATCTTAACAATGACTAATAAGGTTTTGACAATACCTCTAACAGAACAGTTCAACATATTGTTTTTAGGGAGGTGGTAGTCACATGAGACTGAAGTCAAGCAGTTGTATCATCAATCTACATGGAATGAATTAGGAGTAGCCCAGAATGTCCAATAAGATTGTTTTATTCGTATGCCAAACAACAGAGGTGATCTTGAAAGCAAGGCTTAAAAGGATTCTAGACCAAAATGTTATTCTTGATAAACTCCAGAATTGTTTTACAGAGGGCAAAACCTGTCTGAGTAATATGATCCCTTTCTATAACTGGCTCACAAAGAAAGTGGGTGGGGTAACCTTACTAATGTGATCTACATAAATGTCAGCAAGGTATTTAATTCAATTCCCATTACAGGCTCCATTCCAAGCTAACACAAGTCAATGTGGGTATTGCACTATTTAGATTGATTGAGTAGAAGTTATCTAAGATGGAATAGATAGCCATAGAGACTCTGTTAGATGGTAAAAAGATAGTCTAAAAACCGACCACTGACAGCTTCTACAAACACCAAATTTAATAGGTAAAGCGCTTTTCGTCTCCAGAATTAGAGACTTCCTCAGACCAGTTACAAAATGAATACATTAGTTAGATACTTTAACAGCTGTTAAATACAAAAATATTGACCAATCACACAAGGTCAAGAAAATATATCACTCATTTAAAATTAAAAGTAAAAAACGTTGCCATCTCACAAAACCTACTCAATATAATGACACTAGTTAATAAAATAATGTAATTTTGGAGACGAAAATCGCTTTACCTATTAAATTTGATGTTTGTAGAAGCTGTCAGTGATCAGTTTTTGGACTATTTGGTTTGTTTTCGTTTTGGAGTTTCGAGATGTTAAAAAGATGACAAGTAGTGTCTTATAGAGTTCATTCCTGAGCTGAGCCCCCCATTAATGTGCACATTTCTAACCTCATGCATTTTTTTTCTAGAGCAATTTTTGACTCCCTCAAAGCCAGTCTTCATCTACTGCCAGTACCTCTCCTTGATAACTTGTTCTGTTGAACACTCCTCCTTCCTTTGGACTTACTACAAACGATGCTTGGGGCAGTGAGGAGATCAGGACATCATAGGCAGCATCATACTGCTACTGAGGGTATTTTTTTACCTATTCCCCAACCTCTGCACATGCCCAGTAACACATAAGGGTAGGGCATGCAATGGGCATCAGCACTGGACCATTCCTCACTTCCAGAATGGGCTGACACTAGCAGGATGCCCTGCACACCCTCAGGCAGCACCTCATAGGTATTTGTCTGATCTCCTCTACAGAAATTGTATAATGATATTGTGCCCCAAGTGTCCATGCTTCCCTCCTATCCCCACCAGGATAAGCATTCCCATCCTCCCTGCCTATGCCTTGAAGCATCTAAAGCCATAATCAGGGCTTTATTCTCCCTCCCATGCCACTAGTGCAGGCATGCAAGATATGGAAAGTTGTCTCAATCTCCTTGCAGATGACACCAAGAGTGTGGAGTAAAAGCAGATGGGAAGATCTGCAGAAGGACTGAATTAGACTGAAAACACAGTCTAAAATGTGTCAAGTGGACTACCACCTGTCCAGGTGTATGGTGCTATCCCAGGGAATGACAACTCTAGGGCAAAATATACATTTGTATGACATTTCTTTGATGACAGAAGGAGAACTGTAGTGTTGCTTGCTTACCGTTTAAATGAGTTTAAAGTCTCCTGTATTTCTCAATTTTCCTCCCTTTTTCCCATTCCACTTGACTGCATCTGTGTTTATCTATCCACCACCCTTTCTGGTAGCTTATTCAACTGGTTCACAACACTCTCCATGGAGAAGTATTTTCATAGATACAGAGAATAACTGAACAGTATAGTCTACTGGCAGTGCCCCTCTTCCTATTCTTCTTTTTAGTGTTTCCCATTCATGTCTCCTCAACATGATCTTGTGCACCCATATCATGTTCCTCAACCTTCTGATATCTATCCAGAAGTGTGCTAGCTCATCTAGTCTCAGGTAATACCCTTTCTCCTCCACCCCTACAACCTTCAGTTGAATTTTATCTGGACTGATTCCAGTAGTCTGATGCCTGTCTCCTTGTATGGCCCCCAGAACTACAGATAATACTCAATATATGGCATAAGTAGGATCTCAAAATCTGGGAGCATTAATTCTGTTCATAATGAATTTATTATACACTGTCATCATTCTGTCTGCAGTCACCACAATCTTGTCTTTCTGTTGCTGGTGGATCAGGCTATGTGTGATAAACACCCCTTCCCCAGGAATTTTTCCTGCTGTATTACCATCAGTTCTATCTCCCACTGGGTACTTCACATCCGTTCCGTTGTTGTTCAAGTGAAGAACTTTGGATTTGTCTGCAGTGAGCCTCAGCTGCCATCTTTTGCCCACTTAGAAAACCTTTTTATGTCCTTCCTAGGCTTTCCCCCCTCCTCCACCACTATTTTCACCTTTCAGTCATCTGCAAAGAGGCTGATTCTACTCCATGTTTTCAAAGAATGCCAGACCAAACTCTGACCCCCTGTGGTATGTCACTTGTTACTTCACTTATTACGGACAATAAACCTTTCTGTCTTACCCTCTGTCTATACCATAATCCAAGTCCTCAATCCTGGTTTTGTAGTTTTCTTAGCAACTTTTTGTGTGAAGCTGAGTCAAAGACCTTAGTGAATCACAGACAGACTACATAAACCATCAAGTTCTGTAACCCAGTCATAAGAGAGGAACAGATCTGAATGACGGCTTCTTCTGATTATGAACCCACATCACTTACTGTCCTGGAATTTATAGTAATTTAAAAAGTGAACTAACTGTTCTCTCAAGATTTTCTCCTTGTCTTTCCCTCCCACCATTTTTGGCTAACAGGCCTGCCATTCCTTGTACTTTTCCTCACCCACCCCCACCCTGCACAGGGGTAGTGCAGTTGTCATCTTCCAGTGCTCAGGTGCTTCTGCAGTTGCCACTGATGTGCTGAAGCTCTAAATTAAGTGACCTGCAAGCATACTGGCCAAATTCCAGAGGAAACTCTGAGGCAGACCATCTGGTCCCTGTACCATATCCACTATTACCACAGATGTTTCCATTTTCATCTTCTTCTCCTTCTTTTCTGTCTAGTGTACATTTACTGCATTCTCCATACTGCCAAAGCGCCATCTTAGCACAGCACTCTGCCCACTCTTTTCTTCATAAAGGCACAGAAGAAATATTAATTCAATACCATTACTTACTCCCTGCCTTTCATGCTCTCTGTCCCATCCTTACCTGGGCAGGTCTGTCTTTCTTTCCCATTTTGCTTTCTTCAGTATACCTAAACCATTCTTGTTCACATCATTGACCCCTTATGCCAACTTCCTTTTGACTTGAACCTTTCTTTCTGTCACCTTTTTTGTCTCTCTTTTGCTTGCCACCTTGTACTGTGCCTCTTCTACCTCCCCACCATCTTCCACCCCTTGTATGTTCTGTCTTTTGTCCATTTGCTTGCCTAACATTAACATATATCCATTCTGACTTTTTTGATTTTTCTCTGCTTTTTTGCCTCTTCCTCAAACCTTTGTTCATAACCCAGAGCACTCCATCTCTGAACCATTTCTAGGATCCACTTGGAGGACCGGAGGAGAACAGAAAAGAGACGTGTTTTTTTAAAGGAAAAGTGAAAACTTCAGGTTAATTGGAAAAAGGAGGTTGCAAAGGTAAATCACGTGCTGGAGACTGTATGTAAAGGTGTGGACTCCAGAGACATCAAAGAACTGGTTACACCTCAGCTGAAGAACTGTGTTTAGTTCTGGAGTTCTTATTAGGAAAGTGAGGTCATATAGGAAGGTTGCTAGGATTGTATGGAGAATGGACAGGTTAAGAGTCTTGATTTTTCACTGGAATTAGGTAATGACAGAGGGCATATAAAGTGGCTACAAAAGGTTCTGAGGAGAAAATGTTATGGGACCAGCCCAGAAAGGAAAGATAGGGCAGGAAGGATGATCCATGACCAGAAGTTAAAGGGAATTCAATTTAATCTTCATATGGGAACGTACATTTTAAAAGAAATGGTAACTGTTTAACAGGTGGAATTAATTACCAAAAAGTGGTAGAATCTAAGACAGTTGGGAACTTTGAGATGGCTTGGAATTCCTAAAGTGAAAGAAAGTAGGGAGGAAGCAGCTGCAAGCTGCAGCACTTCACTGTAGTAGAAAGAGCAACACTGCAATATTTGGGCATAGCAGACAGACAGGCAATCTTCTTAAAGGTTACATACTGTAATGTAACAGGCTTGTCGGTAACCAACTGTTCTTTCAACAAAATGTCTATTGCAGAATCTGACTCAACAGCAAGTTTAGTCATGAAGGATATAATATGTAGGGTTTTAGCCTTTCTGTTGAAGATTTCATCTAATATGCCAGTAAGACCTCGCATTTGTCAGCAGAAAGGAGGAATAGTTACTGCTCAACTGAATAAATGAGTTTTTGAATTTAAAGAGAGAACTTTAACTGATGCAGCAGCATTTTCTCCTTATCTTTGTAAGCTGGAGACTATGGAGTATCTTTATAACTATCTCAAGTTGCTGAAAGGTAGTGAATGAAAGTCAAAGCAATTTAGGTAGCCATTCCAGTATAAGAATACACTGCTAACATAATGTTTTCTTCCTCATAGTAAACAAAACAGTGCAGTAAATGACAGCACAGGCTATGTCTGGTGAATATTCTGCTGCAAAAAAAAAGTGCCAAATAAACCAAGTAAAGGAATAATAATGTTAATCTAAAAGTGACTTTGTGTATTGTACTACAAAACTATGTATTGTGGGCATTATGCTGTACACTTCTATACAACATATCTTATAGCCAGTCACTGCCCATGGTGAGACTTACAAGCCATACTTAGTATGTCTTGTACATATTTGTACCACAACCGGTTTATGTTGCAGTAACAGGTGGGTCATGCTTTTGTCTCTGTAATCTTGATTTAAACCACACTCTACTTACATATACTCGTATACCTATTCCATGTCTTTTCAGAGATGCAGGTATATCACAGTTATGTTTCAGCTTTGGCAGATGTGTATTGAATGTGCTGATGCTGTCTTGGAAGTAAGGAAATAATATAATGTTTCATGCATCTGGACACTTTATTTGTATTTTCTATGTATGTGTTAGTTCACATATTCTTTATTACAAACAGTACTAATATGTCGTACAAAGGTGTTCCATAGACCAGAAGGAAAGCACCACCAAAGGTCCATAAGGTACAGTCGCTGTATTGGCTGTGAATTTTTAAGTACCTTTCTTTCAGAGCACTACTGTGGTTTAAAACTGAATTCCATAATA